>NW_009736951.1:71062-94542 GCF_000703405.1 Apaloderma vittatum | reverse complement strand
GGAAGGTGTACTGCTTTTAAGATCTGTTTTAATTTTTTTTTTTCCCTTACTTCTCACTACTCCTCTCTGAATTTTTCTCTTAATAAATGTAATTAATTTCCCCAAAATCGAGTCTGTTTTGCCCGGGACGGTAAATGAAAATGATCTCCCTGTCCTTATCTCAAACCTAAAGCTATTTGAAATATTTTTCTCCCCCGGTATACTGGAGAACGGGGAGTGAGAGAGCGGCTGTGTGGGTACCTGGCTGCCGGCCAGGGTCAAACCGCAACAACGGGTTTTGTTGTTTGTTTGTTTTTTGTTTTTTTTACAAACTGGTATCACAGAATCATAGAATGGCCTAGGCTGGAAGGGACCTTAGAGATCATTTAATCCAACCTCCCTGTCATGGTCAGGGAAGCCTTTCAACCAGATCAGGCAACACATGGGGTATCTGTGCAAATCAGATCCAAAACCAAAATACAGCACTCAGGAGGCACAAGGATTTATCATGTGCTTGTGGGTTAAGAATCCAAAAGACCATATTACAACACTTTTAGAGATACACATTGGTTTTCCTGTGCTGCAGATAAAATCTTATTCCACCACTGTTCTGGTGACTCACGTGAGTACAATGCAAATTTTCCTCAATTCAACGCTTTTGCATCAGAGCAGGTAAAAGATGTTGCTTGGGCTCAAAAAAACCTGGGAAATATAGGTCTTACTGCTCACCCTTATGAGATGAGCAGAACAGGCACAATTTTTAGACTGGTTTTCTAACATCACAATTAATCGATCGCAGCTGAAATGGAGAGCTCTCCTTCAAAATCTAAGATTTTTTTGCATGCTTTGCCCTCAGTTCAGACATAAGACATAAGAAATGACATTACAAAACAAAATGGCTAGGAGAGAGCAAAGCAAGGGGACATCACAACTGAAACAACAAGATTGTGCCTCATGTGCATGACCTTTGCGCTAAAATATTTCACTCCCTTCTGCATGACGCTATCCTATAAAAAGGTCAAATATACTGTATTACCAACCTATAAATAATTCAGGGTTATAAAGCTTCTTATCTGATGTTGAAAATGCAGAGGGCACACAGGAGTGCTCTTTGAATAAAGTCTTCATAAACCTTACAGATCAGAGTATATTAAACTGTGCTGCCTTTCCCATAACCCCAGTGAAGGACACATAATTCCCTTAGCCTACATCATACGTCCCAGGGATTGTCTGCACAAGTTCCCGGTGGAGATATATTGCAAAGACATTTAACTCCCCTGGCTCCTGACTCAAAGGCTGAGTGCACAGGATAGTCTGGGCTCAGAAGCCAGAGAGAAGCCATTGATTTGCGTGTGGGCTCTTCCACACTAGACTTTGTACAAGCACAAAATAGCAGCTCATGTTTTCCATAATAAGTTTTGGTCTAAACGCCCACGAGGGGAAGATATGGTTTCCATCACTGCAGTGCAAAACCAGGTATTTATCAGAAATCAGGATAACACTGACTCCATACTTCCATACTCTATAAACCCATACATTGCTGCACCTGCAAACTTAAATGTGCCAAAAATGTGAATATATTCTGGCAACAGCTCTGATGCCAATATACATACATTGCCATTTTTACATTTTTACAGTTTGCTTTCTCTATTTCTCTTAGTAGAGAGATTTCAAAGAGTAATATCAGAATTTTTGTCTTAACAACTATTCCAAGTGTTTTAGCATATGGCTTTTCAAGTTGTTGAAGTAGACCTGACATTAAATACCAAAACACCAAACATTTTAGAATCTCTTCCTCTGACAATTATTAACAAGAATTAAGTCATCTTCTTCTTTTCCTTACTTATGACTTCAGAAATTCATTCTGCTTCTGTATAAAACAAAGAAGGGAAGAGATGACTTTGAAAATGACTGGACTTTATTAGATAAATCAAACCTAAATGCTTTTCTTTCTAGATGATGTTTTAAAATATTTGCAATAAAGCAAAAATATAGCCTTAATTTGTTCAAATCATTTTTCCTCTTCATATATTTTCCCACTATTTTTATGGATTAGAAAAAAAAAACACTTAAAGAAGAAACATCTGTTTGACCTTAAAGTATACAATCTGTCCATTGTTTCCTATGGAAAATAGAAATTATATTGATTTTCCAGCATTTTTTTCTCCTCTGTGATGGAAAATTTAAAACGAGTTCAGCATGCTTAGAAGACCTTCGCCTAAATCTTTATGGTCCAGTTGGCAATTTTGTAGGCCAAATTGATCCTCTGGGATTTTTTTCTACCTGTGCAACTATCTTTTCCTCGGAAAAGATTTGGAACAGCTGCAGAGAACGTCTGCTCAGCACTGACAGATGACTGTCTCTACCTGTCCTTGTACCTACATCCCAAATCATAGTCACATTATCCAGTTTGGTGGCAAGTGTGGGGTTATGATACACCTAAGATGCAGCCCCAGCACTTAAGAGCACTTATCAGTAGGAATGGGGGAGATGGGAGGGAACCACAATCCATCTCTGACAGCCAACGGGGAGGAATCTGCAATAGTGTTATCTGAATACACCACTATCATTGTTGATTGTTTAAATATCCACCCAAAGCATGCTATGTGCTATACAGGCACATAAAAAGAAAAAAACCCACAACTTGGCTTAAAAGGAGGCGTGCTGTCCTGTATTATATGGTTATCACACAGAGACAGCCTTGAATTGCTTCCTCACATCTTTAAGCAGACAGGTGTAGAAGCAAGATACCTGCCTATCTGACCAGGGGCAAAGCACAAGGGAGCCAGCCCTCATCTCCTACCCTGACAAGTCAGGGGAAAAACCCCACTTGTCAGGACAGGTAACAAATGCAACACTTCCCCTGGAGGCTGTGAATTACAATTTTCTTGGACAAGGTGAGGAAGTGACAATTTTTTTTTGATGTTAAATCTCTTCCAAGGTGCTGTGAAGAGCAGTACAGCTATATACTGCAATTTACAGAAAGATTATGAACTTTGACCAAAGCCCATACTCCCCAAGTTAAATCATTCCTTCTACAGGCCTGAATTCTACCAGAGATCTACTGCAATCAATCACATTCTCACAGAATAAGAACTGCAGAACATAGAGCAGCATCTCAGATGGGAAGAGGAAAAAGAAGAAAGAGTACAACGAGAAATTGTCATGACTTTCTTCTTCTGAGTATTCTTCTTTCTTTTCACTTGTTTATCTTGTGCCAAAATTCTTACTTCTGATACAGAATAGGAAAGTAGGTCCCATATGCATTATGTAACTGCCTTAATAATATAGTTTTACAATTTTTAAATGAGTGCTAACAATTTTTTTCATTTTATTTTGGTGAGAGAAATAATTAATATTAATGCAGGAAGCACAATATCAATTTACATTCATTTTCCTGGCTGTTAAATTGCTGTGAATTCCCCACTCTTACTGCTATTTCCCTGCTCCAGCAGTAGCTGCAGAAGTGAACTCTCGGTTGCTGTCTATCTGCAGCACATAGCTGTTGGTCAGCTTTAGAGCATTAACAGTCATGCTCCGATAAATCTGCCATGGTAGGAACAGGATTAGGTCTTACATTACTTGAGTAGGATCAGAACTAAGCCTCGAATCCTCACATATGTTACACACACACACCCCAGCAAGCAAAATACCTTAAGTGATTCAAAAGGCCTGTAGTACCTCAGCTTTGCACTATTTGTTATAAAGACTATCAGGCAATTCAATCAACAGGAGCCTTGCGTCATATGAGTCAGGGCATGAGGATGGACATGTGGTTCAAACAAGTGATACCAAAGGAGATCCACTGAGATACCACAACAGAGCCAGGGAGAGCATTGTCTGCCCAGGGAAGGCACAGTCAGCAATGCTGAGCACAAAGCGTTGTGCCAACAGCCCGCCCCATCTCCTTGGCTGCTGCCACACACCAGAGATTGGCCAAAGGTGATTGCAATGCTCAGCAAGTGGCTAAAAAAGCGCTGGCCATGGAGAACAGGTCAGTGGTTGGCAGCAGCGACAACAGCACAGACTTGTTCATGGACCATGTGCAGATGTGAGGCTTTCCAGGAGGCTTTCTCCTTGCGGTCCCCTCCACAGAATTCATAGAATCACAGAATGTTAGGAGTTGGAAGGGACCTCGAAAGATCATCTAGTCCAACCCTCCTGCCAGAGCAGGATCCCCTAGGGCAGCCACACAGGAATGCATCCAGGTGGGGTTTCAAAGTCTCCAGAGAAGGAGACTCCATAACCTCTATGGGCAGCCTGTGCCAGTGCTCTGTCACCCTCACAGTAAAGAAGTTTCTCCTCATGTTGAGGTGGAACTTCCTATGTTCTAGCTTATACCCATTATTCCTTGTTCTAGCACTGGGCACCACTAAGAAGAGATTGTCTCTCTCCCCTTGAGACCCACCCCTCAGATATTTATATACGTTAATAAGGTCCCCTCTCAGCCGTCTCCTTTCAAGGCTGAACAGTCCCAGTCTCACTTCACAGAAGAGATATTCAAGTCCCTTAATCATCCTTGTAGCTCTCCCTTGGACTCTCTCCAGTAGATCCCTGTCTCTCTTGAATCGGGGAGCCCAAAACTGGATACAGGATTCCAGACGCAGTCTCACCAGGGCAAAGCAGAGGGGAAGTAGAACCTCCCTAGACCTGCTGGACACACTTTTCTTAATGCAGCCCAGGATCCCATTGGCCCTCTTGGCCACAAGGGCACATTGCTGTCCCATGGACAACTTACTGTCCACTAGGACTCCAAGGCCAAGCCTCCTTCAGGGGGCATGAGAGAGGAGCATAAAGGGACCTGACCTGTATCAAAAGTTTTGCGCGTACATGAAGGCTTACCACATTCACCGTAGGCTCACCAATTACCCACATGGTAATTGCTTTTTCCTAAGAGAGTCAAACTTCTCACTTATCCAGTGACCCAGCTGCAGAGACATTGTCCCTTCTACAAACTACAGAAATGGTGCAAGAGCAAACAGTACGTTCTCAGAGATCCCACAGCACAGAACAAAATTTGTCTTGAGGACTTCCATTGCAGTTTCTTGTCATCATTCTCCAAAGACAGCTGTGGCTTCAGGTCAGCACTGACGTGGTCCCCAGAAGGAGTAGAATTGCAATTGCAACATTAAATCATAAGTAATTGGCCACAGCTACAGATATTTCTTACTCTACAAAACTAGAGCTATGCAGAAATAAATTATCATAACAATATATAAAATAGAAAAGTCTACTTTGTGCAAAACACAAAGCAACAAAAGGATGTAATGGGCACATCCACTGCTTTGATTTCAAAGAAGCTCTAATTTTCTGACATTTTAAAGTACTTCAGAAAACAAAGGTAAATCCTCTGTCACCTGTAATCAATGGCAACCAAGGAATGAGCAATGACACCCATGACTGTAAAATCTGGAGCAGTTAACTGCTCAGCTGAGTAGACAGTCCATTTGAATGTTTGGAAATCACGTTCTTTTTTCAAACCTAGCTGATAAAAGGCACACAGGCACATTGCAAGACTTCCTTGGCCTAAAGTATGGGTAGGCCATACAGGTAGTGACTTGGGAAGCTGAAGATACCAGATCAGTTGAACTTTGCTGAAACTTTGTAGTATTGGGAAGCCACTGCTGCTTTTTCCATAAGGAATAGCATTATTAATGTATTTTCTAAATAAAAATGTAAGAAATAGATGAAAGCAGTCATCATAACCACTATTTAACATTTTGTTAAAATCTACCTTGGTCTTAAAGCCCTCCTTTATAAGAAAACAAGGAATACTCTAAGGTGGCACACCCCATTCACATAGCTGGCTGGGAAGCACATGGTCTCCCAGAGGCAGTGCCTGATCTCTGTTTTCTCCATACAACGTGCCATGCAGCTAAACCACATGTAAGCAAAAAGTGCCTGATGAGCCACTTGTACTTACAGTTTCCATATTAAAGGGATTATTAAAGAAAAAGAATCAGTTAGAAAGGGGCAGTTTTAGAGAAAGGCCAATGAATCATAGAATCATAGAATAATTCAGGTTGGAAAAGACCCTTGGGATCATCGAGTCCAGCCATTAACCCTACACTACAAGTTCACCCCTAAACCATATCACCCAACACCACATCTAAACGACACTTGAACACATCCAGGGATGGCGACTCAACCACCTCCCTCGGCAGTCTGTTCCAGTGTCTGACCACTCCTTCCATGAAGAATTTCTTCCTAATGTCCAGTCTAAACTTGCCCTGTTGCAACTTGCAACCATTCCCCCTGGTTCTGTTCCTAATCACCTGTGAGAAGAGACCAGCACCAACCTCTCTACAATGTCCTTTCAAGTAATTGTAGAGCATGATGAGATTCCCCCTCAGCCTCCTCTTCGTCAAACTGAACAGACCCAGCTCCCTCAATCGCTCCTCATAAGGTCTGTTCTCCAGGCCCTTCACCAGCTTTGTTGCCCTCCTCTGCACTCGCTCCAACACCTCGATATCTCTCTTATACTGAGGTGACCAAAAGTGAACACAATACTCAAGGTGTGGCCTCACCTGTGCTGAGTATAGAGGAACAATCACCTCCCTTCTTTTGCTGGTCACAAAATTACTAATACAAGCCAGGATGCCATTGGCCGCCTTGGCCACCCAGGCACACTGCTGGCTCATATTCAGCCAGTTGTCAATTAGAACACCCAGGTCAAATGAATGAAATGAAACTTTTTTTAAGCTTCCCTTACCCTAATCTATTTCTGGCTTTGCTTTAAAACTGGCTGAAAGATGTCAGACATGCAAATCCCTTCCCTGGCACCAGCTCCAAGAGGAGCCGAGCAGCAGCAGGAGGAGCTGAGCATCTGCCACGCTAAACAGGAGCTCTGCAGCCCCTGGAGCCCTCCCCTGCTCCTTTCACCCACCTCTCCTATGAGCCACTGCTGGATGAGATGGGTCCTCATCCTTTATTTCTCCTTCCAGTCCCACAGTAGCATTTTGAAGCAGAGTCAGCTCTTCTTCCACAAGGTGTACTGCTCTCCTGAATTAGGGAACACCCACCTCCCACACAGTTGACAGACAAAGCCCTCAACAGCCCAGGTACCCTTCTCAGTGAGAAACCACCAAGGAGCTGGCTACCACTGCCACAAGAGAAACTGCTACTGGATTGGGGAACCATTCAGGAAAATCTCAAAAGGAGAGCAGGAAAAGGGCAAACAGAAAAGAGGAGCTCAGCTCAATCTGGTTTGTAAAGCCCTGGGTCAAATATCGTTGTATTCACTGTGTCCTTCTTTTGGGACCTGTATCTGTGTAAGGATAAGTCTATGGTACACGTGCACTTTTCTCTAGAAGATCCCTTTTCAGGGAAAATGCTCAGTGAACTTCAAGTTAGGAAATGGCGTGTTCAGCTACCATCTCCGTCATGAACAGCGTTAAAACTTCTGTGCAGTCCATCACAACAGCTACTGGCTGAACATCTCCTACCTCTTCAGAAAGTGGGAAAGCCTCACTCCATTTCTGAATGGAGGCAATGTCAATGCTTTAATTAGACAACAACAAGCAACATCCATGTCTGCAGAAAATCAGAGGCAAGTCTCACTCAGAAACGAGCAAGCCACCTGTGTAAGCATCCAGCATCTAACCATTAGCCAACACACTTCCTTCAGTACATCTCCTCAAAAACTCTGAAAGACTTCCCTGCTTTCTAGGAAATTGTTCTGTAGACACCAGTAAGATGTTTTCCAGCCTTCCCACAGAACATGCAAGGAGCAGCAGCTATTTTTTTCATACTATAAGACTGAAACTGAGCTGAGAAAAGAGCTGCAGTAGATAACATTCCATGATAAGCAAGATCCATTTGCATGAGAAACTGTGGCTACCCCTTTAACCACCTTCAGTGCAGAACTCAAGGAAGAAGAAGCCTGGTTGGAAAAATCAAAGTAGCTCTGCCTGAAAGGCCTAAACAAAACACCTACTGACACACACCTCAGCACAGGGTCAATACCTGCCACTGAGATTTCATTCAAACAATTTCATAAATGATTGTATGTACATCACTTCAATTGCATTGGTCAAGCTGACAGCTTTTGCTTGTAAGATATAAATAGATCAGATAAATGAAACTGAACTAATCCTGTTGTTAACTCAGCACTGTTAATATTTTTCCATAAAAATGCACTCAGGAGTCTGCATTGCAATCATCCAGACGTAACTTTGTTATCATGAACTAATTAATATAGACAGCTTGCAATGGCTAGACATTTCTGTCTCTAGTAAACAGATTAAGTCGCTGCAAGATGTCTACAGCAATAATCATACAAGACTGTTACGGTAAAAACTCCATTTGCTGGGCCTTCTTCCTTAATGCTCTGAATATCACAATCATAAAATCATTTAGGTTGAAAGATCATTGAGTCCAACCATTAATCTAGCAACACCATGTCCACCACTAAACCATTCCACTAAGCATCATGTATACATGTCTTTTAAATACCTCTAGGGATGGTGACTCCACCATTTCCTTGGGCAGCCTGTTCCAATGCTTGATAACCCTTTCTGTGACAAAATCTTTCTTAATACCCAATCTAAACCTTCCCTGATGCAACTTGAGGCTATTTCCTCTTGGCCTATCGCTTGTTACTTGGAAGAAGAGACTGATCCCCACCTTGCTACAACCTCCTTTCAGGTAGTTATAAAGTGATAAGGTCTCCCCTCAGCCTCCTCTTCTCCAGGCTGAACAACTCCAGTTCTCTCAGCTGTGCGTCATAAGACTTGTTCTCTAGACCCTTCATCAGCTTCATTGCCCTTCTCTAGACATGCTCCAGCATCTCAATGTCTTTTCTTGTAGGGAGGGGCCCAAAACTGAACACAGGATTCAAGGTGCAGTCTCACCAGTGCCCAGTACAGGGGCACGATCACTTCCCTGGTCCTGCTGGCCACACGGTTCCTGACATAGGCCAGGATGCCGTTGGCCTTCTTGGCCACCTGGGCACACTGCTGGCTCACATTCAGCCAAGTGTTGACCTTTTCCACTGGGCAGCTTTCCAGCCAGTCTTCCCCAAGCCTGTATCACTGCCTGAAGTTGTGACCCAAGTGTAGGACTCGTCACTTCACCTTGATGAACCTCATACAACTGGCCTCAGCTCATCAATCTAGTCTGTCCAGATCCCTCTGTGGAGCTTTCCTACCCTCAAGCAGATCACCACTCTCACTCAGCAAACTCACTGAAGGTGCACTCGATTCCCTCATCCAGAGGACTCAGCATGAACACGGTGCCATAGGAAAAAATGCTGATATCTTTTGTGGGAGAACAAAAAATATAGCCTCGCTTTCATAAATTTTTTCCTCACGGTGAGAAAACAGTATCTCAGCACTATAAGGCACACCAAGTTAAAGAAATTTCATCGTCTCCCCTACCACACAGTCAGAAAGAACAAAGACTAGCTGACATAGAGGGCAAGAGATAGAGTGGACAGCCCATGGCAATGCTGACAAGTAACAGCATTGCTGATGATCTATCTACCAATTTGCAGTGATGGCAATGAAACCCCCTCTCACTGATGGTTACTTTTCTACCAAGACTTCATCACTGTCCTGTAAATTCTTTCCTGGAGTTTACACCAGCCACAGAGTCAAAAAATAGGCACATCACCCACACAAACCTTTTCCAAAGCAATTCTCTGCTTCTGGTGTTTTGGCAGCTCCAGCTGACAGACAATAAATCATAGCTGTTGGCTCAGTCAAGGATTGCTTTAAATGCCATTGTCTGCAAAAACTCATACCAATTTACTGGTGCTATGCTCCAATGAAGAAAAGACAACAGTGTCAAAATCCATTTTAGAGGGACACCTTTAGAGTGACATCTTTCCAGTAACTTTTTTAAACAATGTTGAAGTTGAACTGGGTATCAAGAAGGAGTATGTAAATATTTCGCTATAGCATTTATTGCAGGAATCTTATAAATAAATACATAAACAAATCCATGTATATACACATAAATTGCTATTAATGAGCTTTTGTTCAGCTCCTTGTTTTATTAGATGTAAAATTCAGGCTTGTAGGACCCTCACAGTACTGTCACAGAATTTAATTGGAAACAGCTATTTTCCACCATTTGCACTGATCATCTCCCACAGAAGTTTTGTATTGCTCCTGGTGACAAACTTGCAGCAAAATTCCAGGAATAAGTGATACACATCTACAGAGCCTGAACTGTAGATTTTGCCAATATTCAAAGAGAAAAAGGCAGAAGCAGATTACATACAAAACAAATAAGACCAAGGTAGAAAGTTGCTAAACCTGAGGGTTGAAACCAGACTGGTAGGCTAATCCAATATACACAAGCACTTCCTAGAGCCACTTTTATGATGAGGAAAAAAAAAAAAAAGCAATTAAGTATAATGGATCTTGGGTTTATCACTCAATTGCCTAGAAATTACTAGGTACATTCATACTACTGTTGGAAGCCTATTACCATTAACAATCTTATTGATGTACATTTACAAAGATGTCTTTGAAACACGATTGCCCAGTTTGACTAGACAGTTCCCTTTTAACAACACATAGAAATCTGTGGCATTATGACTCTACTCAACTACTTCTTCTATGAGTAGTACATGAGTAGTACTCATAGTACACTATGAGTAGTAAAGCACTTGCTCATTTTGCATTTTATGACATATGGTGTAATTCATACGATGGCAGCAGTTTTTCCTTTACTGCCTTCCCAGCATGACTTAAAGCTAACATGCAAGAACAATATGTAATATTTCTGTCTGCTCAAGCTGTGTGTAAACAAACTACATCCATTTAAACCATCAAGTGCCTCCACTTTTGTTAAGATGACAACTAACTAATGGTTCCGGTTTTCTGATGTCCACTTCCCTTGAAAAAGGGTCTGTTGGTATTGTCCTGCTAACCCTTTAGATAACTCTGATCTCTGGGATGCAATGTTGAAGGGAAAAAACTTTGCCTATGAGTCACGTTCAGGTTTCAGCAAAAGGTTGGAACAAATGGCATCATTCTGCCATGACTCCAGTTGCACGATGGAACAGATGTTCAAAGAGGAGCAGGACTAGTCAGGGGTTTTCATCACACACACAGGAAAACTCAAACAAAAAAACAATAAAAGGTGAAAGTTGTTGATCTTTTGACTGATCTCACTGATGATCTTATGCCTACTGCCCACTCCCCAGATAGGTCTGTTCTGAACTACTGGAGGGTGGAAGAGCAGCTATCAGGAGAAGATTTGACCCTCACCTATGCTAAGTCAGCATACTTTCTTCTAGAAGCAGGTTATAAAGAAATGATGGATCTCCCCTCTTTTCTAGAAATAACACTTCTGATGTATAACTGTGAAAGCACAGGCCAGCAACAGCATCACAGTCTTCAAAAAGGGTAATTTGCCAGCAACTCCTAGACTATAATTTGAGAAGGAAATAACATATTTAAATTACCTTGCAGATTCAACAGTTCATAACAGATTTCTCTCAAGTACTATGAGAAAAAGCTTTTTTTCTTAGTTCTTTTATAATGCTTATTTGCCTTTTAACTAGTTTTCCTGCAGGCATCTACTATAAAGGTGAATTTTTATACTGCAACGTCTTGAAAGCTATGTGCCTGCAGCTACCTTAATGTTACCCTTTATTGAAGTCAGCACCATCAAATTTATCATTTTATCATTCATAATCTTCAAATACCTGATACAACTGCACTAAGATCCAAACACATTTATTTCCAGTGCATCCAGGCCCAAGTAATTTATTTTGCTTGACTGTTGACAGTCCTACAGAGTAATAGCAAACATTTCTGATAAGCTGAACTAAAACACCCTTCTAGCAAATGAACTCTTGATGAGGGTATCACTTTCTGTCACTCACTGAATTTGTTGGAGTTCTCAATATTTAAAGTTGCTTAGATTGATAGTTCATTTGGGCTGGAATTCTATTACTACAGTTTATAAATTATTACTTTCATCCTGAATGGAACACTTCGACTGGGTTAACAAAAATAATTCAGTTGTAGCAGATTTAAGAATTTACCTTATCTGCTCCTCTGTCCAATATGGAGCCAGAAAGATCTTTAGGGTTTCTGGAGTTATACTTTTCACCATTTGAAATCAATGCCTTGACTTCTGCTCTTCTGTGTAAAATTTCCTAGTCATCCTCCTATCCATTAGAACCATTCAGAACTTATACTTGCTGCCAAAAAATCCAAGCATTCCTTCCCGTTGTGTTTGTTTTTTTCCTCCTGCTGGAATTGCATCAGATTTATGATGCTGTCAGAGCACAAAGTTGAACCTTTCCTAACGACTACACAGAGAATCAATAAACAACCTAAAAACAGATTTGCCAAATAATTCTGTAAAAGTATCTTTTCTGTTCTAAAAGCCCATTTTGGCCAAACACAGCCTACAAATACTTACCTTCTCACCATAGCTCAACACCAAGATCTGCATTAACATCAGCCTGTGCTGGAGCCTTTAGATTTATTCAGGAAGGTTTGTACACTATAAGAAGGGTAGGCCAGCAGGTTTGTAGGGCAACAGAAGGCAAAAGTAACCCTATGTGATTTCAATATACAGGCAGACTCAGTCAGGAGTGAATGTATTGTCATTATCCCCAGCAAAATGCGCAAGCGGAAGAGATTCCCCCTACGGTTAACTAGGCACAGGCACTACCTCACTTTTATATTCTTTATGAAGAGTTCAGAAAGCTTTTTCTCCTCTCGCCCATCCTTGCCCTTCAAGTCAGCCATGGGCTCTTCTGCACTGGTGATTCCCTGAAACCACCACTCCCTTCCACCATCCAATTCAAAGAGGAACATACTTATCCCCTTCCCTCAGAGAAAAAGGAATATTTAACAGACAAAACACTCCAGATCTTCCAAAATCCCTCTGAGAAACTCATGGCACTCTCCCAGTTCTGTTCATCTTTCATGCTCTCCCTAGCAACTGCCATCAGTGAGCCCAGGGAACAGGAACCATATGCTTAGGAGATGCTCGTGCATGGTCCTCGATTGAGGTTCCTCAACTGTGGCCCACCATAGGAAGCAATGGAAGAAGAGATGATCTTTGTGATTAAGGAATACTTCAATCTCCCTCTGACGTTTAACTGTCAACAGTTGCCTTTTCTTGATCATGAATGCTATTCTTAAATAAAATTTAAGAAAATTAATCAAAGCTAGAGATGGATTAAAATCTTTAAAATCTTTAATTAGCAAAAATTAATTAAAGCTAGAGATGGATTGATTCAGATTGGACGTTAGCAAGTTCTTCACCGTTAGGGTGGTGAAACACTGGAACAGATTGCCCAGAGAGGTGGTGGAAGCCCCATCCCTGGAAGTTTTAAGACCAGGTTGGACGGGGCTCTGAGCAGTCTGATCTAGTGGGAGACGTCCCCGCCCATGGCAGGGGCATTGGAACTAGATGATCTTTAAGGTCGCTTCTAACCCTGACAATTCTGTGATTCTGTGGTTCTAAACATTGGCTCTTTGTTGCAGTAAATGCCTACCCATTCCCAGCACCAGCAAGCTCCTGAAATGTTTTGCTTCCAAGGCAAAGCACAGGTTCTGTAAAAAGAATGGAAACAAAAAGCATATCTGGGGGCCAGTGTTGCAGGAGGAAATAGGGAGAGGTGTTCGCTGTTGCAAACAGTTCATACAGGCACATTGCTGTGCTTTTCTATTTATAACAGGGCAGCAATGCTTTGGGGAGCACTAACAAGATCACTTTTAAAAATGGATTAGGAGCAACATCACATTTCTTTGCTGGGCCGTGCTTTAAATATGCTAAATAAAAATCAATTCATTTTTGCAGTCAATGAAGAGTTAAAACACAAAACAGCTTTTTATCATCTCTTTGTCAGGAATACTTCTGCATCATCAAAACATTGCAGCATGCATTCAAAGTTAGCAAACAAAATATGGCATCCTTAATGAATGTTGTGCAAAGATGGCTTTTTAGCAGGGTAAAATCATCAAGACAGAGACACTACTACTCTTGTAGCAGTCACAGTATAAATTAGAGATTCCTTTCACATTGACTTTTTCAGTTACAGGTAAGTGACAGATCACTATTTAGCCTTCTAAATGACAGTCTTTCTTAAAATCTGATCTGGGGTAGTTGTTTTCTCTGAAACATGTTTGAATCCCACTGCAATAAAGCCACATTTGAAATTAGATATCAACACAACTCTGTCATGAGGCTAATTCTTTTCTCCAAAGATAAGGTGGAAACATTCCCCATATTGCAATACTGCAGCCTTATCAACAAAGCTAATTCTTACTCAGCTTTTATTATTTACTATTTGAAATCCATTAATACCACCATCTAAACATAAAATAATGTAATTTTGTACTTTAAAATGCTGCTTTAGAAAATTTATTAAGTTATAATCAAACGAGAATCTAGCCCAGGCTACAGAATATACCATCTAACAGCAAAATGTCACAAACTAAAAAAATAGAAAACTCCTTATTTTTCTTTCCAGTCTGTAAGAGAAAGATTTATCCTTTTTTAATTGTCTTAAATTAAAATAAAACAAATGAACATCTCTTAGCCTAATCTTCATGTGGTAGGGAATCACAGTAGAGGTAGATACAAGTCAGTATTACCTTCTTAGTCTGTTTTCACTGCCCAGGCCAGACAGTCCATTGGCATAACGCAGATTTAGCACAAGGGGGTAATTTCAGTGACTCTCAAACATCCCACTACTACAATCATGCTCAAAAAGATGCAGTCACTTGAGTGTAAATTGCTTATTTGTGGAAGCAACTGTAACTAAAAACCAGAATAAGGCATATGGTGGATGTAATAATTCAGGGGAGATGGATGGAAAAACGCAGGAAGGATGTTTGCTGCATAACTTACTTGTCTTGAAGTCTCAAGACTGACAAAATCAAGTAATTAGATGTACACAGGAAGAAACCATGCTGGAATAAACACTGAAAGCAGAGGACTTATAGACACCTCAAGCCAAAGGCTCTTCCACAAACGCGTGTGGACATTTATACAGGCAGACCTGTCTGTGCAAGAACAGGATTTGAGAGAGCAGAGGAAGGTGGGGATGAAGAAGGGAAACGTCAAGCATATCTTTTGGTCCCTTCTGGCTCTGCCAGTACCTCTGGCTTGGAAATACTGTGAAACACGGAACTGATGTGTTGCCTGATCTAGTTGAGAGGCATCCCTGCCCGTGACAGGGAGGTTGGATTAAATGATCTCTAAGGTCCCTTCCAGCCTAGGCCCTTCTATGATTCAGCAGGTTTCAGACTTGGCACCTTGAGCATAAACATCCTCACACAGGCCCAGTCCTGAGGGCCCATGAGATTCCTCCAGTGACATGGAATAAACAGAGCAATAAAACAATTCTTGCCAGAAGGACAGGGAAACAGGCCTGGAAGGCAGTAACAGCTCCTCATAGTCTGATCTTGAGCCACCACAGAAAAATGTGTCCTATCCATCAGCTTAAGAAGTGCTGTCTTGGACCTAATTTGACTTTTGTTTTTCCTCTTTAAAAGCCAGCTTCAACATCTCATCCTTTCAATAATTAGAAGCCTTATTTTGAACTCCATCTAAATTTATGCGCAATCAATGTAGATTTATTTGACATAAGCCTTACTTTTCCTTTAGTAAGTAATGGTCCTGAAGTCCCATTTTATTTCCTCTGAAAGTTCACCTCCCCAATGCAATGTTATGCCATTCTTTGCTTTCAGATTAAAGAAAACATATTAGCAGACAACTATTTGACCACCAACTCTAAAAGGGTTGAAAGAACAGTATGTCTGAAAAGACCAGCACATGGGAAAAAAAAAAAAGAAACTACTACTGATGCTATATTGACCCTGAATCAGCCTGTGAAACATCATTCACTGTGGCCAAGAAAGCATTTTCAAAAAAGCCAATTTTGGCAGCAAGGGCAGGCTGTTAAGAAGCAGTACGCTGTTTCCTATTACTTGGGAACAGTTAGGAATTCTCCACAGTTTGTCCATGTAGCTTTTTTTTATATATATATTATTCACATGTATTAGTTACAAAAGAAGGACCATATTCCTAAAAACATCTTGTCACAATATGTTTGTTTGTTATTCAAGTAAATAATGTCGGTGGAATTAAAAAAATGTTTAGGGCATTTTATCAAATATTAATATATCAGTAAGTGTGGTAGAATCTCTATTTAGTGTTTTAATTAGATGCCTACAAAAGTTAACTGCATATGCATAAATATACGTATATTTTACTTCTATGTGAAGTAAAACGTAGTTTTGCTATATAAGTGTATGCCTACATCTTTACAACAGAATAAGAAAACACCTTTCCCTGAAAACTTTCTCATATCCAAACTCTTTAATGAAAGTCCTATGGCTTGTGATTACATTCTTTTTCCTTTCCGTCATTTCACATTCAGGCAGCTATTTTATAAATAAATGTTATAGCAAACAAATAAAAGTTTTCGTATTATTTTAATGCTTTTAAAATTACAGCCTAATTTAAATAAAACTAAAGTTGTTGATTTAAAAGATGTTGTTTATATATAAAACGAAGGATCAATAAAAGACTTTGGAAAATAATGCTAAGAAAGGTATAAAATAACCTCACTGCTTTTTTCCTCTTCACAACAGAGAGATGATCGTGTTATCAACAGTAGCTCCAGAATTCACAAGATTAAAAACCAAAAATACCCTGCTTTTTAGGTTTTATATCACATACATTTCAAAAAATTTATAATTGTGGGATTCCTAAATGTATGAGTTGCTTGTGTCCAGGAATTGTGCCATCAGGGGAAAAAGCACCAAATGGAGCTTTTCCATTAAATTACAGGAGCTGGCAAGCGCTGTGACTCTTGCTATTTTATTGTGAATCTTAAACTATAAAGTGGTTTTATTTAATGGCATAGTTCTCAGAACCAAACAGTGCCTGCAAATGAAAATGCTTTCAATATGCAGAAAGAACAAACTAGCTGCTGGTCTACAATGCTAGGCTGGCTATCACACCAAAGCATTAGTTCAAATACGAGGTTAAAAAATTCTTCATTATTATGCGAAAAGAGATTTCTGGCCCATCCTGAACCCTTCATCTTATACCATCCCCTTTACCTCTCCTCTCTCCTGAAAGCAGCTCTGGCCCTCACATCAACCTCTAGCGAGGCAGAAGAGTTGCATGCTGCTGAGCACTGGGCAGTTGCACTTTTTCTTCTCTGGCTTTTTCACTAATATCTCTCCTTTTCCTAACACTGTAGCAAAGATAGAAAACTGGTCAAATACAAGCCATTCATCATCCAGAGTACGTGCACAAAAACCTTGCTGGAAATTAAGAAGTGAAAAAAGAATATGCTTTTTTTTTTTTTTAACAGAGGCAAACAGTAAAAGGTCCATCAGAAAATGGGAAAACCATTGAAAATTATCACATCTTCAGAACCTGAAAAATTCAAAACAACTCAAGGAAAATAAGGAAATAGCTCAGGGAGTCTGTCTGCAGATCCGTCACGCCTTGTTCAAGCCACTAAGCCAGCCTCAAGTGAGTTTAGAAAAAGGAAGCACACCTTGGTAGTAAAGACCATTCAGAGCAGATTACAGTTCTGCAATGGGATTGGATTTCATGCAGTGTTCACACCTCAGTATAACCTGGAGGATAAATACTGGCAGATGATGGAAGCGAGCAGGGGAAGGAAGAGCAGTGAAAGAGGAAGAGCTTCAGCCCATGCCGCTGGTGCACTGCTGTCGCTCTCTGGCTGCCTCGCCGTTCATTTGGCGGATTTCAGCTAGGAATAGACTCTTCTGTAATTCCAAGTATGTTTTACCTGTTCTACAAATTAAAATTCTAAAGCTAATACCAAAAAAGGCAAACTGGCTTTATTGCAATATTTTAATTTTACTTTTCTCTACTTTGAGAGACTCTCAACACTTAAGTCTTTAAAGTAACATTGCAGAGAATTACAACAATAAGCAAAATCATGGGATTCACTGTAGACAAATTAAGTCAATTAAGCACCTGAAAACTGAACTAAATGGTGATACTAAACTGCACAATGAAATGAACAGAGTAAAAGCAGGTTGCTACATAATTTTAAACACTATGGTAAGGAACATTTGGAAAAGAAACAAATTAAAGTCAGTTCTACTAACGTCAATGACTTCACTTCCACAGGAATTACTCACACAAATTGCTCATCCACATTGGCCAAAACTCATCAGCATCTCTCTAACATATCCAGAGGACACTGTGGAGAATGTCATTCAGAAGTCAGACATGCAAGATGGGAAAAGGAGCTGGGGATGGAGGAACAGGGAGCCAGCGCTGCATTCGCTGTCATTTGTGAGAGAAAGAGGGGAAGCAGGGTCAGGTCACAATGAGTAAGGCAGGGTGGTCACCACCACCAAGGATCTGAAGGCTGGAGCATCTGCATAAAGAATGTATTCCAATGATACTGTGGGGGAAACACTAAAACACTTATCAGTCAAAGTCTTACAGTCACCTTCCTTATCACTTCTGGTGGCAAAGCAAGGTGTTAACAAGCCCATACTCTACACAGCCCTGCCTGGCCAGGAACCCAACTGTTTTCCATTGCAAAAACTATTCTACCAAAAAATTCTCCAAAAATGCCTAGAGGAGCTCGTTTACTTCAGCTCCCTCGCTGCCCTGTGCTCAGCAGCTCACCCAAGCTCTAGTTTAACAACAGCAAAAGATGGTCCATGTCACCATTCCCTTTGTACAATTTTTTTTAGCATTGTTGTCAAAATAACTCTGATTCTAATAGTACTGATTGCAACCAAATGTAATGAACTCATTACAGATTTCATTTCATTAGTTCCGTTTTCATTTCATTTTGCTCTTGTATTATTAGATGCTTTTAAGAGTAATAACTCAATAAACACAGCAAGTGGCTTTTCTTTTTCAGTGCTGCCAAGGTACAAGTTTTGTTAAATTTTAAATGTCCAAGCCTATCATTAAACTATTAGGCATACTCTGCATAATAAATACCCAACCATCATCCTTAATTCTGGTTTAATTTTTGAAATACGACAATGTAGTTACATTTAAAAAGAAGTTTAACATTTTTCCTGCTGTGGCCAGATACCCTGAGAGAAATAAGAAAAGAAATAGCAACATGCTGTCCCATTGTTTTTATTTCATTCTTTATGTTTTAACAATTCTACTTTCTTTTTCTGAATGAATCTCTTTGCTCTTTACTGTACTGTTCTGGTGGGAAATCAAAGAACGTATAAATTGGCCAAAAAACCTGTAAACAAGTTGTAAGAAAAAATGGTGAGAACAGCAATAAATAGGCAATTTAATTAAAACGTATACCTAACTACATAACAACTGTGTGCCTTACTCTGTCTGGAAATGTCGATTTACAAACACTGGTGTAAGTAACATGGTTCTGGAGGACATTTGTATCTCATAGCAAACTGGGTATTCACATTCTAGCAACATAAAGTATTTTTTCTTTGGGATCAGAGGTAGCAAAATTGTAAGCCAAACAAAACTGGAGGGAAAATAAGTAGACTTTGCCTTCTTATAGGTAAGTCCAGAAGACTTGAACCAGCCCACGCTGGGAGGAAAGTGCTGCAAAATGGCATCATTAGGTTACATGGAAATATTTACATTTGAGCTCCTTGTTCTCTGCATCAATTTCCAGACTTATTTCCAACATGCATTTTCCTGTTTTCAAAGAGCTGAGGTTTAACTTGGCTGATAAACTTATTCCTCTATACTGAAGAGTATGTTTCTCCATCAAAAACTTCTAATAATCACCTCAGAGAACTTGACCCACAACCACAGCACGCTTAGCTTCCCAGTGTAAAGTAACACAAGCAGAAATCTAATGCTTCTGACACTCTCACTGGCATAACTTAGATGCAAAAAAGAAAAACATGGGAAATAAATTTGCCCAAGCTCAGTGGTTTGAGTGCAGTGCTGGCAACAAGGATCAACACCGAGGTAGCGGGTTCGATTCCCGCTCGGTCCCCATGTGTTGCCAGGTCTAGTCGAGAGGTGGCGTCCCTGCCCAAAACAGGGAGGTTGGACTAGATCTCTGAGGTCCCTTCCAGCCTAGGCCATTCTATGATTCTATGATTCTATGATCATTTGAATCGTGAGTCAATGTTACAGGTCATGTACTTTTCAGAGTTGGACAAATTAAGCATGTCAGATATGTTTGAAAATATTGTTAAAAATTTAATTAGTCCAGAAATAATTTGGGGAAATAGTGAAATTTTTTGCATTTAGAAGTCATAATAATAAGTATGTTTGGAAAGAAAAATTGTAACATCAAACAATTTTTCTTGTAGTTTCAGAAGAGGTTCCCCATTAGAATTTTCCTTTAAAATTTCTGCCCTGCTCCTCTTTAGATTTACAGAAGACACCTGGGTTGCTGGGGTTTTAAGACAAAAGGAAGAATAACAAATATACATAGCAATGTCTTGCACTTCTAAGTGCTACCTTCAGTATTAAGATTTATTTTTAAGAGTTACTTTTCCAAACAGGCTGGGTCTCTAATTTTACTGACTGAAAAACAATTGGAACTGAGAAAATGATAATTTCTTTCCTCCGAAATCTTTTATTTTTCATTATTTCTGTTTGTTTGTTTTCTATTACAAGATAATCCTGATATGATTGTTTTCAGCTTCCAAGGAGATAAGTAAACTTTTTTGGTCATTTGCAGTATTAAATCTATGAAGCAAATGTTAGGTTATAGCTGCAACTACTCTCACAGTTCAGATCAAGTCTGATTTCTGGTATCTGCTGATAGATCACTAACTTCCCAGAAGAGACCCCTGCTTAACATTACACTGGTCATCACCTCACAGACTCTCAAAGAGCTGATTAAGCTTTCAGTTTAATGAATTTTTACCTGAAATTAAAGTATGTTTTGAATTTAAAAAAATCATTAATAAATGAAAAGTTTGCATAGAAGGAGGTAGAACATCTGTACACTTAAGTTCCTTGGTATATGTTCTTCACTATATGCTGTTCAAAAAAAAGCATAACATTGCCCAAAGCAAAGTTATGCAGAATCATAAATGAAGGTCACCTTGTCGCTCCATCAAGGAGGGAGTGGAGATCCACAGCAAGGTGGAGAGGTGGTCAACTCAGGCCCTGCAATGCTACGCAGGCAGCATGATCCCGAGGAAGGATGTGGTTTCCCACTGCTATCATCACAGATGAACTGACAAAAATGTACATAGCTCCGATACATGCAGTAAGCTGCTAAGCATGATCATCGCTATCTGTGGAAACATTTTACAGTTAGCTGTGCTGGCAGCACTGTGTTGCAGAATTAAGACTTTCGTCCTTGAGCTCTTTTCTAAACAAGTACATAACTCTTGCTTGCTAATTACGAAAAGAGACCCTGACCAGCTGAGTACAGCTCATGTCGGGAGTTTGTCCGTGAGAATGGACAGATAAGATGCTTCTTGTACACAAGATGTGCATGGGAGCGAATGGGAGAGCGTGATCAAAACAGACCTGGGAAAATCTGTTCTCCCTGTGTGATAAGAGAGTGATTGAAGGAGTACATGAGCTAATAACAACCCTTGCTGCATAGCCTGGTCTCTTGTTTGTAACCCACAAATAGTGCTTCTTGCTAAGACGTATAAATATGTGTGTCTGCTTGTAATAAAGTGGCATTTGCTTGATCACATTGATCATCAGCGATGTCCATGAATCCTGCGCCAATAGCTATCAACCATACTTTTGTCTTAAAAGCAAATGAGAGTGCTAAACTTTAATCACAGGTAAATATATTCACCGCGGAGAAGAAAATGCTTAATAACAGCAAGGAAACAAATATTTTATCTACAATAACCATCTCACACATTTCATCAACACACCATGGAAACTGAAGTCCACATCATGGGTATAATTTTAATTCTCTGCAAATATAACTCTGAATGGTATAGAGCTATGATATTCCTACCTCAGTCTTCATATGTACAAAATTAGTTACATTGGCTGCCATCATGTTAAAAATCGAAAAGGGAAATAACTGCCCAATCAATTAGGGAGTCGGTTAGCTCAGTGGTTTGAGCATGGTGCTGGCAACAAGGATCAACATCGAGGTCGCGGGTTCGATTCCCGCTCGGTCCCCATGTGTTGCTAAGTCTAGTCGAGAGGTGGCGTCCCTGCCCAAAACAGGGAGGTTGGACTAGATGATCTCTAAGGTCCCTTCCAGCCTACGCCATTCTATGATTCTATGAATCATCTATTCAATTTCTAAGCCAAGGAAAGGGTGGTTTTATTGTTGGGTTTGGGGGGGTTTTTTGGTTTGTTTTTTCACAGTATGTACTTCAGTGACCTGCCCAGAATAAATGGGCACTGTGATTTACATTTCTTTTGTGGTACTTTTTAATGAACTAATTAATTCTACTAGTAATGACCTAGATAGCGCTCAAAATACTTTTGGCTACAGGAAATAATTTGCATAAAATAATAAAACAAGAGAAATGTTTTTCTAGTTGAACCTGCTCTGAAATATGGCACACAGAAAATCTTCTCATCTAGCATGTTGCAGAGGAACATCTATCCATCTAAGAAATAATTCAGACCTCACAAAGTACCAAGCAAAAGCACTTGCCCCTTCACATGATTGCTATTTGTGAAAAAGCAAACAGGGAGAAACCCAATAGTTGAAATCGGCTGGCTCTGAAATACCCACTCATTGCTACTCAGACAATTACCAGCCAACATGTGCGTTTCTATTTCTCATTTCTCCCTGAACTCATCTCTGGGCTGAATCACAACCACATGAAAGATGACTTTTCCAAGGCAGCAGCATTTCAAAATTTAGCGTGTACATCAAGTGTTGCTTGCTTAGTTTGATCGCATTGCTATTACTGAACACCCTGAATTACTGCAACCAAACTCCACCCTCTCAGTTGTCCCTATGGTCAGTGGATCCCTCTGCAAACCACCTCATAATGAAAAAAGTAGAAAGGATTTGGTTAAAAGATACTTTTGATGAAGTTTGTCAGTCTTCCTCAGCTATAGCAAACTGATCTGTTTCTACACATTTGCTTCATTGGTAAAACTAGTCACACAGGTCAAACCATGTCACGAAAAAGATAGCGGTTATGAAGGTTTCAAGGCAACAGTGAAAATGCTTTATAACAGGAAATCAATTCCAATATTTTAAGAGAAAAGAAATGCAAATGTTCCAAAAGGGAAGAAAGACTACAAGAAATCATTATGAAATATAAAGCACAGTCTCTGCTTTGACATAGCTAGTTGCACATCCTGCCTAGATACTTCATCCTTCTATTGAGAGTTTGGAAAACAATGACTGTCAGTCAGGCAGCATAATCCAAAACCAGATTAGAATATCCCTCTGTCTTTTCAACCTTTTAAAGATCACAGGCCCTGCTGTACTGTAAAGTATTATCAGGCCCTACAGTTATACTAGCTATGTTTTGGGTTTAAAATCAAGATGTAAATTAATAAAAACATCAATCTGAAAACAACAGCAGGCTCAAAAATGATTCTCTGCCATCCCGCTGACACACAGATTATTTGTTTTTAATTTCCACCCAGTGAGCTGAAAGCAG
>NW_009736951.1:36095-71031 GCF_000703405.1 Apaloderma vittatum | reverse complement strand
TCCAGAATTTCTCACACACACATCCAGCATTCATGCCATTCGTTCCTCTGAGCAACTCCACATCACCATCTCTTGTTATTTTTTTAAAATGCCTCTGCTGTGTGAAAAACAAACAGCTTCCCTCCTCCACAGCACTATCCACTTAACATCGTGGACTTAAATAAATATTAATATAAGACTAGACTCAGGCTCTTTTATCACTAGCAAGCGCTACCATACTCTGCAAATATTTCCATTCTCTTTAACAGAGCAAGGCATTACTCTGCAGAGGTACAAGAGGCAGAGCCTGGCTCAGCAGCACCATTGACTCCTCTTCCCACTGAATACTCCGGTGCAGGAGCAGTGTGTCATGAACACGCACATTTACGTACTTAGACTTTTTCTTTCTCTCTTAGGTTACAAGAACAGAAGTCCATCTCCCTTGCTTTTTGAAAAGGGGACAAAATACAAGGCAGAGTTATCAAGGCTTGCAACCATCTTATCAATTTACCTTGATGCATATTGTTCATAAAATATTCCCCTTGCTTCAAGGACTCATTTAATCTCTCCAGTTTTACCTCGTGTCCCATGATGGGTGCCAATAAAACTGTTGAATATTAAAGCCGAGCCACTCACCAAACTCTGACAGATGCTCTGTGTGACCTCACCACCACCCTCCCAGGGGAACCAGGGAGAGAGAATTTAAGGTTGAAAAAAAACTTGAACCAACATAATAAAAGAGAAAATAACACTTAGAATAACAGTGAAGATATCAAACTATATACAGATACATATAAGCATATAAAAATGCTCAAAGATACAAAAGAATATGTTAAGACAGGACCCACGCCGTCCAGATGACAACAAGGTCCCAAGCAGAAAAAACAGGTCCAGGCTGGACTCAGCAGCAGACGAGAGCATCCAAGCCCAGAGTCCTGACTACAGACCAAAAAAAAAGCCAGAGAGCTGCCATGGTCCCACCTGGGAAGGCAGGGCAAGACAACCCATCTCATTGAACAGTGCTCCTCTTCAGCATGAAAACAAGTGGCAGCAGCACAGGGAGAGATGACAAACAGTCCACGGCCATCCTCCCAGCACAGCAACACTAAAGGCCTCAGGGCTCTTCTTAGGGGCCCTTATATACTGAGCACCATGGGAAGGACAGCCGTGATTGGTCCATTTGGGTCACCTGACCCATCCTCTCCTCCCCATAGGCACAGCTGCCCCTCTCACCTCCTTGTGGTTGCCCCCTGTGTCAGGAGCCCCAGAAAACTTTTATCCTGGTGCTCTCAAACCAGGACAGGTACTTAGAATAAAACACCAACAGTTATACTGCTCTAAGCCATTTCCCCACAGTAAAAAAAATGCTCTTGTTTTCTACTGATTGATATTTTTTTCCTTCTTGACTCATGTTTACCATTCGTATTTTA
The DNA here is from genome assembly GCF_000703405.1 of Apaloderma vittatum. NCBI lineage: Eukaryota > Metazoa > Chordata > Aves > Trogoniformes > Trogonidae > Apaloderma > Apaloderma vittatum. The sequence goes on along the minus strand of NW_009736951.1, from coordinate 69,622 downwards.
AAGTACACTGGACTGAAAGACTATATTTTTAAAAAGAAAATGTTTAAAGGTATTTAATCATATGTCACATTCGATCCAATTCACATACTGAACTCTTACTGAGCTTCCTTCAGTTTGCCTTCCTACATCTTTCTAATAAGATGCCAGCAACCAAAAGCAATGCCTAAGTTTAGCTCCTACATGTTACGTATAAAAAAGCATAAAATTTTAATCTCTGTATCCCCCATCTAGCACTATTTCCAGATTTCCCTCACCATTTTGATTACACTGACTGCTTTAGAGTTTGCTGAGTACTTTTTGTTTTTCTAAATAGGCTTGCCACTTTAAGCTTTTTGATACACCACATTATTGAAGAACCTGCAAAAGGAAAAAATGTGACTTGTCTTCATTCTACTTGTCCTAGGGTTTCTGCTGATCATCTAGATGCCAGTTGGCTTGAGATGTGAACTGGTGTACCTATAAAGAACAACAATTTCTCTATGTGTATCTAGAGTATTTTTTCTCTCTACCAGGTTTCTCACACTTTTCTTCATTACAAAGAAAATGAGCAGTAACAACTTAATCAATTACTCATTATCAATCCCCATGTCATCTTCTCAAATGTTCAGCCTCCATGTACCTCCATAATACTCTAAATGGATAAAGTCTGTTGAGAGACACTAACTAAAAAATTCTCACTACCCTCACCATGCTTGTTATTGCTATCTAAAATATAATTAAGCACCAGAAGAGTTACTTTGGTGTGGAGCAGATGGCATCTCTATCCTATTTCACCTGTTTGTAACCTGAGTCTGAGAAAGGTCAGTCAACATTTCCAAACCGATCTCCATTTTGACCAAGTCTATTTTAGACCTCTGACTGGAGACAGGCATGGTGGGAGCTGCTCAAATGTCCGAGTTTCTCTGATAAGCAAGGCCAAAATATCTCCAAACAGACGACAAAGATCTGGTCACCCCAAAATCAGAGTGTTCAGTGGTCATGAGTGTTCAGGTAATCTGTATGGACATCAATGCCATAGTAGGTAGGAAGCAAATAATATATTCAGCTGCACAGAATTTCAGATTTACCAACAAAAGTCATCTATCAGAGTTAATTAATACTGCAGAGCCACAGAGTTTTGATGGTTCTGCATGTTAGCTATAAAAACAGGTTAAAGCTAAACAAAGGGTCTGATGTAATACTTGTGGTTTCAGAAGTTGACAGTTTATACCTAAGACGACTAAAATTGCCTTTGGCCTACATTTGTCTGTAATTTTGGTGAGTATTGCCGTATTGAAAAAAAAAATATTTCAGCTGGGGGCTCTTTGTTCTTTATTCTTAACTTTCTAATAAGCACTGAATACGACTGAAACTTTGAGTTAAACTGATGATTAGCCTGAGCTCTTAGTTAGCTTTTAAATCAGTCAGAAATGGTTATGAATCCAAACCAGAAGCAGCAAAACCAAAAACTCTTATATGGAGATCTGCATAAAGGCTGCAGGGAGACCAACTTCATAGTGAAACCTGTGCTCATATAGACCCCATGCAACCTGAATTTTGGCTAGAAGATGGTGTCCACGGCCAGTGGGCGCTGTCAGTCTGACCTGGCTCCCACTGTGGTCCGACAGCCAGGAGTGCTGGTAGGCAGAGCAAGGACTGGGAGAGATGATTCAATTCTCAGAAAAAAAACCCTGTTACCTGCCTTGCACAGTACAAACTTAAAAGATGGTGTTTTATAATGGAAGTAAGCTCCTGAAAACATTTTGAAAATATGTTCTTTGCGTGAAGCAAAATGCTTCATTTTCTATGTAAGGGTGTTTTTCTTCTTAAGTTGTTTTGTGTTTTTAATGTATTTTGTGGTTTAATTTAACCATTATGAAATAAAACACCTGACCTGGAAAATGTGAAAACGATTTTACATCATCATCTTTTCTCACCATGCTTTATTAGGCAAATCCAGCACGAAGCTGTGAATGACAAGTAGTCTCACATCTGCCTTGGGGGTGCGGGAAAGGAAGAGAAGAGAGGAAAGAAGCAGAATAAGGAAAGCATGAAGGTGTCTACAGAGAATTATAAAATCATTAGTGTCACAACAGAGGACAGGGAACAGTTGTTCACCCTTTCTTCTGATAAAAGAATTACGTATCAAATTATATTAGCAGGTTCAAGACAAGAAAGGCAGCTCTTCTCATGCAGCTGGCTACTAACCTTCAGATCACCTCGCCATGGGCCTTGCAATTTTTTTAATTGTAGCTTTAAAGAGATTCAAAAGGTACCAGGTCATAGAAGAAAAATCCACAGAAGGTTATTAGATACCAACAAACCGCTTCCGAACCTTTACCCCAATTTGTTCGATGTCAGGAGATTATTCCAAAGAATACTGTGACATTTTCATCTTGCACTTGTGCTGTCCCCTAGGCAGAACCACTGGACACCGTCCAACACCGGACACTTGCTTAGATAGACTGCTGAGAGGAGCTTTGTCTTTATGCTTGCATCTGTTCTCTTAAGGAGGTTGAGTAAATATTTGTTAGATGATATCAGCCTAGCTAGAGTCACATAACTGTGTATTCCACAGTTATTATCCCAGACCACGCTCATTTTATTTCCCTTGTTTTACATAACTGATAGAAAAGCAGAGATCTCACATTTATCTTCACCAAATAATTTCACTGGCTTTGCAAAACTGCACTCTCCTCCAGATGAAGGTGTTTTAGAAACCACAGCATTCAAAGATATTCTCAAAAGATGTGCCGGTAAAATTGCAAGCACAAGCACTCTCATTGATCAGGATGAGGCAAATGATTGCATGCAGAGTTCTGGAGCACAACTGCACCAAGGCCATGCAGGCAGGAATGAACACAAAGTAACCCTGGAGCTGCCACTGCCACCAACTGTGAATTATAACATTATAAGTCAGGTTTCCGTAAGGTCCAAGTCTGTGTATCTTTCAATAATTATTTGCACTTACGTGTTCAGGCACAATTTACTTCGCTTAACTATTATATCTGAAAATCATCAGACAATATACTTTGGACTTAGTAAAGAAGAATACATATTTCCTAAGAACTTGATAAAAGCTTTCTAAAAAGGTAACTAACATAAAAACCACAGACATCCGTTTTAGCATCAGTGCAAATTAAAAATTCCAGAGTCTCAGTAAGGAAAGAGTCAAGGATTTAGACTTAACAGACTTTCTCTTGACATGTAAAATGGCTCCTATCATATTGTTCTGTAATCTTGAAATTCTAATAGGATTATATGAGTCCTAGAAAAGAGCCGGAAGTAGGTAGCTCTTTGGACTTCAAATCTTCTTCTTCTGCACAGGTGCAGAAGCCAGAAGGCGATGTGATTTACTTATTTTTAACAGTTTATGCATCTATTAATTTTTACTAAGCAATGAGCAGTCTCCTAGACTCCAAATCCTCCATACTTCATTGCTTATAGGCAATGCACTGCCATCGCACAAAAATCTGAGAGGAAAACAGAAAGATGCTGCAACAGGCACAGAATTTATATGAGTGATCATTATTTGCGCTACAAAAAAAAAAAGACTCAACAATAAAAGATTGCAGGAGCATCCTATTGTGATTTTTTGATAGAATAAGTAATACTTAGTATTCAATCAGATATCTTTACAGTAATGCAAAAGAAGAATGCAACACAAAGGCACAGAATCTCTTACTATTCAGGCTGACGCATGAGCTTAGAAAAAAAAATCACATTTCTATTTTTGGTCTCTGTGACGTTGAGTACATGGGGCGCATGTAAGCCTAACAACTACCGTTTACTGATTGCAAACATATAGCAGGTATGCTGACAAACTCTTCATTGTAGCTCTGCAAAGACGATGCCAAGAAAGACACTCGGCATGAGAAGGAAAAGCTGCAAACCTCCTTGCACTGTGAGCAGGAGACATGTCCACTGAGCAGCCCCATCTCACCAGCTTCCTGGTTCTTATAGCTCCTTCTCAGGGCAGAGAGGGCTACACGTGACATGAGGTCCTACCAGTGTCCCAAGAAAGTGGGAAGCTGCACTGGGCTGCAGGCAGCAAGGGACTTATGTGCAGTCTGTTCCCAGTTGGTCCCTTCTTGTACGCAGCTTGGGAACTCGCTGTGGGCTCCTGGCTGTCATTGTCGCTAAGGATTCATGAAAAAGTCCTGAGCAATAAACGAAGAAAAGAGTCACCAAGGTATGAGGGATGCTGACATACTCCTGTATCCTATATCTGAGCCTGTGACCACAGACGAGGCTGTAGGTATTTTCACACCTCCGAGAAAGATGATGAGTGGAAACTCACCATGGGAAAACCCAGCCAGCACTTGCTCCGGGGAAACAGAATACCACGGCTGGGTAAGGCAGCAGCCAAACTGCCCTTGGAGGTTCACAGATTGGACACCCCTGCTCAAGGCAATCGGTTTTCAATCTCACACCAAGAATTCAAAGGAAACATAAAGGTATTTTAATATAGTGACTGCTCTGGAAACAGCAGAACCGTGTTGCTTGGAGCTCCTTTAGGGTGACAGAGCTCCGCCTCACTGTCTGAGCTGTACCTGAAGGGTTGGCAGGAGACTCTAGTTACAGAAAGCCCAGGGAGAAACCTCTGAAGGACACAGTGCCCCATTACATCTCAAGGCCAAAGTCAAATTGCCAGCACAAGGCAACAGGGAAATTAAATTGCAGTTCCTCACTCTGAAACTTTAGTGTCAGATAAATGAAATCACCACAAATTAGGCATCGTGGACATATATACTTACGTCAAGGTCAGTTGTTTCTACATAGGGTTCTCTAGCTAAGCATAGAATTAGAATTAAAATGAGAACTCAAGAGATTTCTATAATTCAGGATTTCAAATGACAGGTTTTAGTGATGTGTCACTAAAAGACACACTAATACCAGGCAAAAACGGTACAAAATGCAGGTTTACTTTGTAGGCTTCTAGTCTAAGATATATCATAGCTTGTTGGAAATGCCATTTGACTGACAAGCTTTTTCGGGATCCAGTTTAGAAAAAAACTACTCCAGAAAGTGCCTAAGGATGCAGACTAGGAATCTATCCATCTAGGTTTAGCTTCTGAGTCTGTCACAGATTTTCTGTGTGAACTTGGGCAAGTTGGTTAATGTCAAGGTATCAAAACCAAGAAGGATATAGATTAAAATTATTTAAAAGTTTAAGCAACTTTTGTGGGTAACTGGACCCTGACAGCCTTAGGAAATCCCACAAAGTACTGAACTCTTCCATAACTTCCAACCTTTCAGACAGAGACAAATAAATTCTCTGTACCTACAACTCAAATGCAACATCATCTGTCTTAACCTGTTTTGATTCAGACCAGTATCTTTGACATGCTTGCTGCTCCTTGCAGGCAGCAACAGGCTAGTCTGAGGGTGTCAATTCAGTAAGGGCATTTTACTGTTACTGACCTGAAATAATGAAATATCATCACAGCCACTGCGCTTAACCCTCAGTGAGGGCACAGGTAAGCACAAACTTTTCAACACCTTCCAGTAACACACTGCCCAAACTCAACTTTTTTAATGAAGTCTGGAGTCAGAATAGTGTCAGACAAGTAAAGAGCCATCACTGGTGTATTTTATATTCTGAGCTAGACCTCTTCAAGTTGAAAAACAAAATAAGCTTATTCTGGTTGGCATAATTCATCTGCTCAGGAGTAGCCTGTACGATGAGCAACACTTTGACCATCTCAGCTATACGTTCCTCTCCAATGATGAACTTATTTACTCACCTCAATTCATTCTTAATTAGACTATAGACTGATACATAATGCACAATTTCCAATTATTGTAGACCACCAATGAGTATCTCCAGTACCATAATCTTTTGTGATAATAGCACATATAGCCTCAACTTTTGAATGAATTTTCAAGAAATGTACTCTTGCTCAGTTTCACATTTTCTCCTCAGGCCCACAACTTTCAGGGGCATGTTAAAACCATTTCATTCTAGAGTGAAACCCTTGCAAATATTGTGTCCATTGGTACACAATCCCTTTGTACTGTAAAGGCAAAGCCTACTTGTGCAGGACACAAAGGCATTTTAAGGGCCAGAAACACCAATAGAAAGATTACCCTGGCAAACCTTTCAACTTTCAGTCTAAAGCTGATAACTTGTTTCCTGGCCCCTTTTAACAAAAAAAAAAAAAACAACCCACACCGCAAATATAATGTCACATGTGCAAAAAAATAATGTAAATATACAGTGAAGAGAGAGAATACCCAAATCTCCCCCAGGAGAGGAGACAGAGAAGACATGTTGGTCATGTTGCCAGATGCTTTAGGCAGGGGACACTAAAAACACAATGCAAGAACCTGCCCAGATTCAGAGAAAACAAATGGAATGGGGAAATGGCACCATGACCCACAGCTCACTGCAAGACTCCACAGAACTGGCAGACCAGGCAGGGGAAAAAAGCAGCAGATGATGACAATTCTTTTTTTTTATGTGGGGAAAATTACATGTAACAGTTGAATCTATCAGCTTACTGCTGCCAAAAAGGGGGAGACCTCACTAACCCACTTTCCCCTCCAGATCCTTTCTCATCCCTGCTTCTCAGCCACCTCTTGGCCCTTGCTGATATTCAATGGTGCTCATGAGACTGGAATTCCCATGACTTGTCCTCTCTCTTTTTGACAGGTCAGTGAACAGTATATGTGTGCAGATGGGGTGTGAGAAGTGTTCAAGTTGCTGGACACAGAATAAGTGATAGAAGTACACAGCCAGAAACAGAGAACAGGAGACAACAGGAATTCCTCCCTCTTGGCCACTGAGGACTACCAGATCAGGTCAAGTCACTTGATGCAATTTTAAGTTACCCGAAGCTACTCAAGCTTCAAGAATATAAATCACCTTTCAAAGGAAGTCTCTCAAAGGAAGAACAACCTGAGAAGCCCTCTGTGTAATTTTCTGGATTAATGGTATGTCCCAGAATCACACACAGGAGAACGCATTTTTAGAAGACTGCAGAACTACTTGAGAAGAAACATCCCTCTGAAAAAGCATACAGAAATGTCTTCTGCAGTTATGAAAGATACTTCACTGTTCAATGAAGATGCAAAGCTGAGTTATTATTGCGAACTACCAACATCTTTATTTCTATATACACAGAAAACCTCATTTTTATTCAATACTCAAAACTCCCTAGGACTGAGATCTCATGGAAGGAGTTGCAGGAATGGTCCCTTACCTTTCCCAGAAAAGCAAAATGCCTAATAGGACAATAAGAATGATAATAGGTCTCCAGCACTGAAGAAATTATCACAGATAATGAAGAAGAACTGTTCTAGGGGAGGAAGGCAATTTAGAGAATACTTCAAAGTGGTTTTCTTGCAGTTCCCAATACTATTAAGCGATGATAAAAGAGAAACTTGACTAAAGATAAGACAGATGAAACAAAGAGGCTGAAGATTAAAGAGCTACTAGGAAAGGAAAGGACAGAAGTTTAAAGCAAAAAAGAAAAGTGATTATCTAAATTGCTTAATGCACCAAGAGATGTATTGAAAGAAAATGTGTCGGTCATTCCAAGAGACACCATCCCTACTGTGTTTGCCCCAAGAGCCAAACTCACTACCTGGAATTGCCAATAAGGAGAGGAAAGAGCAAGTATCCACAGGCTTTCCCTTGCTCAGCTCAGCTCCACCAGTAGGTGTCACAGCAGTCAATGTTATGGTTGTGTAGAAATATCAATCCACACAGGTACCTGGTTTGAAGCTATATTACGGTAGTTAAAATAAATCGGGTTTAATTAAAAAAAAAAAAAAAAAAGAAAAGAAAAGAAAGAAGAAGTCATTAGTCTTTTCTATGACTTTCTATCAGAAGTTTCAAGTATCCTGAAGGAGCTTGGAAAAAATGCAAACCAAACAGATTGCCAAACATGTCAGCAAATACCTCCACTCTTATGCCTGCACTTAGGGCTTTACTGAGGCATTAAATACTCCGTGCTGGCACAGGTAAAAAGAACAGAGATGCTTACTTCCCCTTCCTCAATTGTATCAGCCAGCCTAACTGGCACACAGGGCTGAGGTTTGTTCCCAGACACGCCTGGTCTGCAAACTACAGCTAGCAAATGTCAGGCTGTCACAATATGAACATAAAGCCAGAGCAGTGTAAGTTGCAGAAGGAAGAGAATTTCAAAGCAATTTTTAAATTTTTGCACTTCAAAAGAAACAGAATACAAACATATCTGAGAGAGCTCCTTGGATTTAGCCTCCTTTTTCCTGGTGCGTATGCTCCAGCAGCAAAACTTCGGGCTTAATGTTTTCCTACCCTTCCCCAACACTAAGGGAAACAGATGGGCTCTAATCACGCTCTGATATAGCACAGAAGAAGAAAAGCATATGATGGCATCCCACATCATGAGTCTGCCTTTATGCTTGCCAGTCAGCTGTGCACATATAAAGTGATCATGACTTTGTTTGGCATTTCCTCTGGAACATATGGTGATCTACTATGCAGTTTCCAGCATGCATTGACACTGTTTTGAATCGCGCTTCGATCCTTCTCTGCTACACGCACAAACATAAATACATGTGTTTTATGTTTAGGGGCATGTCTACCTGATAGTAGGAGAGTCCTGCCAATAGCTATACAGCAGCTGCTGAAAGCCCTCCTGTCCCCAGCACCCAGAGATTTAAGTGGGAGGAAACGGCTTTATATTTGGGGAGAGACCACAACAACTTGTTACAAAGCAAGACAGGACCCCCACTGCTTGGATGAGCACACCAAATGGTTTATCAGCAACCAATCCTGTTCTGTGACTTTCTGCCTAGTCCCAGTGAGTACTGGGTTGAATAATGATCCAAAAATAGATCACTAAAATACGAACATTATTAGACATACTTAATAATAATCCCTGCAGCTACAACATTTTTCATAGCAGGCAACTGGCTGGCAGGTTACACAATTTAACATCCAAGACATGAGTCAGAGCAAAAAAAAGAGAGAAATTATAAGCACATCAGTTTAAAAGCCCCACAGATTTAGGCAGTGGTCAGATCACGACCATGATACCACAACTGTGACAACCAGATCTTCAAAAACTGGGCAACTTTGGAACAAGTAACTGTTTTCTTTTCACACCAGTAAGACCATCCAACAATAAATCTTCTCATGCCAGAAAATACACTTTTTATTTTTAAGTAGAATTAATATGAAGAATATGAGTCAGATTGTAGCAGAGTCTGGAATCACACTCAAATTTCATAAAATCAAGAGAAATCTAAAATAACATGTCCCATGAAACACCAAAACTGGAATATTCTTTTATTGTATGTTTTTTCTAAAACAAAACAAGAAAACTCATTGGATTGCCATTGTGCTGTCTGCTGATCTTTACACACTCGTATTGGCACACTTAAGAGAGGAAACATAGTTTGTCTTTTCAAAGACAGAAGTAATTCCAGTGAACAACCTTTTAGGCCTTCACTCATAAGGAAAACAACTGCCTGCAAGATGTGTTTCATCAAGACAACATAATTATGTATAATATGAGACGGAATTCTCCATCTACTAGATGGAATTTGATTTTGCAAAACTATTACTACTATTTGCTGTTCTCAGTGCACAGACTCCACCTTCTTTAACACAGACAAAGACATCCTACCAAAATAAACCAGTGTACTGAATATACATTTATTTCTTCAAAGAAAAGCGATGAGAAAGAATAAAGGGATGAGAAAGAATAAACTACATATGGCAAATGTTCAGATGTTAGTCTTTTTGCTTTATGCCTCACCAGAAGACACTGGGATGACATGGTGATAAAGGTAGGATGTGAGCCTGCGTCAACCTGAAGCAAGATAAAGAAAAAAAAAGTAAATATACTATTGTTATTTTAGGGGTAAAAGAACTAAAACTAATTAAGTGAATACAGGTTACTAGTAGCACTTTTAGAGCCTGAAAAGGTGCCACGCAAGCAAGAAGTCTGCCTTTAAACATTTTATCCTAGAGTGCATTAAGCAAGCCAGATAAGAAGCACTCATGATTACTCAAGGTACTTAAGTCCGCTCACCTGAACCTCGCATGCTTCTGTGAAAAGCTGCTGACACTGGCTTCTAGATCTGAGAAAACTTACCAAGGACCAAGAATTACATGAACAAGTGTGCTTCAAAGTATCACATTCAGTCATAAAAACATTGATTTCAACAACGGCCTTATCAAAACAGTTGGATTTTTGAGTTAAAATTAGACTATTGTTGCTTTCCAAAGCCTCTGCCTCAACCTCACCTAATGCTGCACGCACGCAGATCCCCCACTTAAAGGAGGTAAGAAAAAGCTTCAGGTTTCTGCATTAAACAGCTTTCTGGAGACAAGTCAGAGCATTGTAACTCGAAGTCTCTCAATGTAACTCACTCCAGGTTGCAGGGGGGAGATGTTCTCTGGAAAGCATAGGTTTCAAGGGAAATCAAAGCGGGAGCTCCTGCCTGGGCAGCAGCACTCGAATCATAATCAAGGAAATAAAAGGAGCTTGATGGAACCCTAACAAGCATGAGTCAATGTATTTCAGGATTGTCTGCCATCAGGAAAGGCAGAGACGCTTTACCCGTGCCCAATAAAAAGAGCTGTTTAAATTCCAAGGACTAGCAAGCAGCTTGTTCCAAATCTGTTGTTTGCTTCATTGGAGTATAAAACAAAATGAAAATTAAATCATTTGTCTGCTTCTCCAAATCACTTAGGATGTCTAAAGACAACTGAAGCTTTAAAATAGTAAACAAATAACATTTGCATTGCAAAACAATCTTTACCAATTAATATTACGCTACTAAGGAAAGTCTGTCTGAAATCTTTTCTTATTCACTCTCTTTCTCCAAGTTACAGCATTTATAGCCTTAAAAAAAATTGAGAAGCTTTCTAATGCAATGATGATTGGAATGTGGGAACAAAAGAGACACAGATCCAGCAATAGCCAAATAGCAACTAACATTAGCTACCTTTACACTACACCCATTACAAAGGCAAATTATTTACCTTATTATTATTGTATTAAAAGATTTCTTCCCATCCTACTCATTTATGCTCATTCTTGCCTTACTGACCATGCGAAGAGTTGATTCAGCACATACAAAACTAATCGGACTAGAAACCTTTGGTTAAAGAATGATGAGGAAGTTCTTCAACAGAAAGCACTCTTAGCTGATGTCAGATCTGTTTTAAGAAGCTCCCAGCCATGAGCACTATTCCTGTTTGTTTGTTGTACAACTCCGCGAACCACAAAACAGTTCATGTTTTGAACAGTTTGTGCTGGAAACCTCCAAGTAGCTCAGAAGGACCGCAATGCTTTTTCAGAAGCTTACTTTCTACCAGATCAATTAACATTGACACTCCTACATTAAAATTAACAATATTCAGTGTCACACTGCCCTTTCAGAACATTCCTGAGTACTGTGTATGCAAGATGGACTCGGCCTGCAACATGAATGCTGTTTTCTCTGCTGCTGCCCAGCCTGGTGTGTCCAGCAGGCTCTAGCTGGCCTTCAGTGCATCCCTGAGAGGGCACCTACTGCTGTAGATACCACCACCCCTCGCAGCTAAGCCAATTTAGTTTTTAATACACACACTGTTTGTCCACACCACCCACACTCACATAACACAACATAGTCCTGTGGAAGGGGTCCTGCCTAGCTGTGCTACCTGCCAGCATCTCTTCAGGCAAGGTGTGAGGAATGCAGAAAGAAATCAGAATCGGGGCAGATCCAGATCTCTGAGAGGTCAGCCTTCCTCATCTGCCTTCTGTTGACCTCAGGGATCAAGAGAGAGCATAGATGCTGCTGTATTGCAGCTTCTGTTGGCAGGAAGGTGGCAGACGGGCTGTCAAATACAATAATTGGAAGGGTTCCCTTGGTGGCCATCAAGGGGAAAAGTTGGTAAGCCAATTTAATGTTGCCCTTTATCGCTTTTAACAGGTCCACCTGGTCCAGGAAAACACTGAAAGAGAATGAACTGCCTCTGCTCCCCCTCACCTACCGCTCTCCCATAGCCTTGTCCATCACACACCATCAGCTGCTCCATTCATCCATTTTTTTCCACTCATCTCCACGGAGAGATACCAGATGCTACACTCCCTTCCTCTCCCACCTCTTTCTCTGTTTAACTTTCTTATCTACTAAGAGGCTCTCTTTGTACATGCAACACTCAACATAGGACAAGTGACAAGCCTGTGTTCCAAACACCATTTTCCTAGTCTCTCGTAGCAACCCTGTCTTTGGTTTTGCTCGTTTAGCTTCCTTTAGCACACTTTGTACATACTATTAAAAAAAATTCTTATTCATAGGGTGGCTTGTCTTTCAGACAGAGAGCAGACACAAAGGTCTTTTACACGACGGCAGCACAAAATTAGAGCCTGCTCTTCTACTATGCATGGCATAATTCAGCATGCTAGGCTACATGCTGCAGACCTTCAAACTTTCTACACTATGTAAAGCACACAGCTAGAAAATCCTGGTTCTGTTCCTCATCAACGCTGAGAGACACTGTACAATCCAGTAAGTCACTTAATCCTCAGTGTTTGAGTTTCCCTTCACATAAGGACAAGAAATTATTGAACATCTTCAATATTCAAATAACAAAGAAACAAATAAAACAACATACGAGCAGTTCGGATGAAATGCTGCATTTATCTACCTTGAAGCCTTCAGTAAGGAAATTCCGACATGTATGAAAACAACAATATTATTAAAGGCAATCTGGTAGAGGCCTCAGAATTCTACAAAGTATGCCTTTCCAGACAGCTCTGTGGTGACAATGATGGAGTGTGGAAAAAACCTTTCTGACTGGAAAATGTGGTGGATCTAGCAATATGCAATATTTAATGACAGGTTTTCAAGAAGCACAGGAAGAACACCCCTCAGTATTTTTAAAGTTATGTCTTCATATCTCTAACAAATATGCTAGATGCCATAAAAATAACAGAGTAATAACAAATATAGACAAACTGTCAGAAATTTCTGAAATATATTATAAACCAGAAGCCACAAGTTTTTCAAACTCCCTTCATGGCTGTATCTGTGTTCCAGGATGGTTTGGGTATGAATGATGAAGGTAATTTATGAACTGTCCTGATTGTCAAAAGCAAATTACAGTTTTGAGTGTTACTGACACAGAACATCAGAATGTTTTTATGTTAAAGGATAGAACTGCTCCCAACTGGTATCTCATAGAAAAGCTTTACATTATTGCTTCTTCCACTTATTCCAATGATCTTGCCATTAGACTTTTGGAAAGGGTATACGATAATCACTGAAAGCATGTAAGCCACTGAACTAACCAATACAACTTTTACTCCTACAAGACTTGCTGCTTAAGCAATTTGAAAAATGCAGGCAAGGGAAATCAAAGGCTAATATCTAGACTATACCAACGTTCTAATAGCAAATTCAATATCCGTTTGTTAGAGCTAACACACTTTTCTTCCCTTGGTTATTGCTTTGTATCTTAACGTGAGCAAAGGTTACAGCATCCTCATATTTATCTCTAACCTAAACCATCTGATCAAGTATGTAATGGAAGTCAACAGCGATTTTGTTTTCATTAATCAAGATAATAACTGGCCATAAATAACATCTTTCCTGGTACTGTGAAGTAACAGTGAAACCTTGGGAAACAACAAATTACCCATCCCCTTACCTAGAGGAGGACTGTAACATACCCCACTTCTCCAAGAGTGCAAAGAATGCTGGAATTTATGCGATTCATTCAGTATTTTTTACAAAACCCAGACACCAACCTTGAAGATTGGAAACACAGATTTAGCTGTTCTGGTCAACCAGGGTACACTACAACTATTATTAAAGAGAAACATTCTGAGATTTGGGGTTTTTTTGTTTGGGCTTGGGGTGTTTTGGTTTTTGGGCTTTTTTTAAGAATGAAGGAAAAAGGATTTCCAAAGGGGGAACATAATCCTGCATTTTCACACAAAGATATTGCTTATGGCAGTTTACAAAGTAAATCATCCAATGTGTCAGAAAATTATTTTGGCAGAGATTTACTTGGATTTTCTGATGTCAGCTGTGTAACTGAATCACAAAATAATTTTGTTGTGTGGCATATTTATTAGAGAGCATATGGGAGAAATGACCAAGTATGAAGTTTGTCAGGATGGTGGAAGCACATTCTCTGAAATTTTAAGATGAAGGTATAGTGCCTTTAGATGAAGCGCAACAAAAGGCCAGGTTAGGATAGCTGCATGGTTCCCGGGCACACATGCTGGGGACCTGGTGTAGCGGTGGTTTGCCGAAGTCACAAAGACTTAGGACAAGGCATGTGCTGAGCATTTTCCATTCTATATTTGCAAAAGACCCCAGAAGGTAGTGACAAAAATAAGAAACACCTAAGTACATGGTAACAAAAGCACACAGTATCCAAGTCTCAAATATTACTTTAATCGAGTGTCAGGTTTTCACATTCGTAATGCTGTCCTAATTAAAAATGCATTTAGCAGACCTAGCTCCTGATAAAAATCTGGTGAAAACATTATGCAGCCTCGTAGCTGCATGGAGAGACAATGGATTTGGATCTGTGGTTAGTTAAGATCACTTCATGTCCAGCTGCACAGCTGTTTGTAGACAGTGCTATTCCCACTCCAAGTCCTATATGGACAGCATTCTGGGACATTGAGTATACTCAGCGTAGCCTACCACTGTATGCTCCTGCTTCAGCTGAAGGAGATATTACTGAACTTGATATCTAAGTGCTCTTACACAAGATATTAAAGTTCACACCCCATTTTGGAATGTAATACATACAAAGAGAAAATTAATAGGAATCAAAAAAGAAAAAAGGATAGTGAGAGGGAGAACACTGACAGTGTTTTTGAGTGGAACTGAGTGTAAGTTCCCTCTGCAGTTTGCTAATTGAGAAAAAACACTCAGTACATTTACTTGCTTTAATATTTTATGCCAGTGTCAGTTATCACATTTCTCCTTTAAAATCTGAATCCAAACAGGTGCTTGATGTGATAATGCTCTTCGTTTTGGAGAAAGAATCACACACAGTTTAAGGTAAAACCCAGTTGCCTGCTGCAGAAATAATACCAAATAAAGGGAGGGCTGATTCATGAACCTACTCTAGAAGTATTTCAGTAAGTTCTTATACTGAGCCACAGCCCAGCACAACACCCTCCTACCACTTGACTTTAGCTGTTGCAATGGTTGGTAGCTACGGTCATAGCAGGTGATTGGCAAGGTGCCCTATCAAGTTTTGTTTGCACTTGGTCCATTCCCATGATGGTAAAGCATGCTGGATTTCAAATTCAAAAACATTCACAAGACCACACCTAGTAGTTGCTCCACTTCATGTTCAGCAGTCAAACACTTCAGTGTCACCCTGGGGTGGGGAGCAGCCTGCAAAGCAGGTTGACATCAGACACCACACTACCTGTGTGACTCCCTTGCAGCATGCTTGGGACTAACGAATGTGGTACGCTCCTGGCTGTATCCCCCTAGGAAGATACTTGTTCAAAGACAACGAGAAGGCTGATTCTCAAGGATGGAATACAGGAAAAAAGTCAGTTTTCTAAATATGTAGTGTAATTTGACACAAATACAGTGAGCACCTTCCAGCAGTCATAAATCAAGCTGGGAAACTGCTTTGTTTCACTCAAAATCTTAACAGTGTTTGTCACACCTAAGGTAAGCTACTTGTTTTATGTCCATCGTGGTGCACAGCAAATAGAGTTGTTGGATGAGCTGCGGAGACCCAGCTCAGGTACTCAAAGAGAAAAAAGGACCTCTTTTGTCTTGCTGGCCAAGAGCTCACAGTTAACAACACAGGTCTCAACCTTTAAGCAAGAAAACAGAACACCAGTAAGTAGGACTTGTCTTGGGGCTGGGATCACAAAGTCTCTACACAACATTAGCAGTAATGTCCAGAATGTATTTCTTATTTTTGTAGGGTGCAGTCATTTTCAGCTTTCATTGGAGAGATGAAGAATGGACCAACCTGACCACTTAGATCGTAAGAGTTTGACTGCCCAAGGATGTAGGTTTGCCATTATAACGAGGCTTTCATATTACACACCTATCTACATTGTCTCTCCTTCAATGGGTTGTGAGTTTGGCATTCAGCTTTTAGTGACCTTAGAGAAGACCAGAAGAGCAAAGCTGCTATGCCAGGAAACCACACCCTTTTAGTAAGAATTTGTCCTAGAGTTAGATGTTTCCCAGACCAGAGACACCAGAGATCATTTTTAGAGTTGAAAAAGAAAAGTGCAGGAGGGCATTAGGTCACTGTTCTGTCTTTTCCTTGGTCAGTAATGCTTCAGTATATGAAGCACTGGGGTAAATCAGAAAGTACAATCACCAGGGCACAGAGATTACCAAGGCATTGATATAATTAGTGCAGTTACACTACATGATAGGACATGGAACACGCAGGCAAAAATGCCTGGGCAATGACATTTGTATATTAGAAAAAGTACATAATATTTTAATTAATTGAGAGATTCAGCAACAGGCAAATCGCTATACATATATATACACACACATGTACATACACAGTGATGACAGACACCAATAGAAATCATATTTTATTTTTTTAAATTAGAAATACAGAGAGATTTTGAAACTCTGGCCATTCAGTCATGGTAGGCAGTAGAAGATAGACTTCAAGCTTTACAGAAAGAGTAGGCACTCTTTGAATTCCCGTGGAATGTGCCCTTCCCCTTTGCCAGCATGGTCCAAGAGTGGACCAAGGCACCTCAGTACACTTAACTGAGAGCAGCTGCACCATGCTCATACTGAAAATAACATTGCACTACACAGATAGGCTGTTCTTCAGCCTCCCTAGTGTATCTGTATTACATTTCCATTTACCTAAGTCAATACAACAGTAAGAAAAATATCAGTTTAAACTAAGAACTGATCCTTCCTACTGTAAAAATACTAGTGAGCTTTTCACTGTTTTCACAATAAAGACCAGATTCTCAGACTGTGTAAGAGCAGTTACACTGTCTTTTGGATTATCATCTTCTGTCTCTGGTGGTGGGCCAATATTTAGAATTTCCCCAGTTCCTATGAAATTCTATTTTAAAAAGGCTTAGGGGAGCTGTTCTGGGGAATCCTCATTCACACTAAGTAACCTTTATCTATATTAAAATTATTTCTGTGCTTTAGTCTATGTGGGTGGAGAAGGATAAAAATCAAAGTAATGCATTTTCTTCTGTTGGGATAAACAAGCTGGTGTGGGTGGTTGTGCATGTTAAAAATGAGAGAAAACCCTTTCTTTTAATGGTAACTTTACACTACTCATCTGAAGATAGCTTCACAAAAGCCAAATGTGCCCTTTTTTAGGATTAAAATAGTCTGAAAACAAATTTTATTTTAATTCACCATCAACCTTGTTAACTGTATTTTTCATCTACTCAGAGTAGCGTTACCATATATAGAAAGACTTTATAAACACTACAGATTTTTAAAAGGTCAGAATGTTTTTCCTTTATTTAAAGCTCTATATTTTATGGGTCATTGAGAAAAAAAACTTTCAAAAACAATTCAAGTGGGTCTACTCACAATGTGATAAAATAAACAAAATATTAGTTCTGTTTTGGATTAATGAATGAAGTGCTTAACCTCAATTTCAGGATGACCAGAACTTGTTCCATTTACCACATATTTTTTCAAAGTACTGACATATAATTGGAATGTTTTTCATTGCCGTAACATTGATATAATTTTTAATACTTTGAAAACACATTGGGAAACAGCTAAAATTCTGATTTTATAGATTAAGTCTGCACAAATTTAATTTCTAATTCAGTGATCAGAATGCAAACGATCGTTAAGTATTTAGCGACCAGTATGGGAAAATCTATAAATCTACAATAGCACAGAGCAGGAAATATTCTCTTACTGAAGATTCTTCAAGGTAGTTATGGTTTTAGTATCAGCTTCATAAAAGAATCATATTCTTCCATTTTAAGATGAATTGTAATTCAAAATTCACCCTTACCAGGTCTTCCGTCAATTTACTTTATTGATGGCTATTAATACCTATTGATCACTAGGTTATTTTTAATGGGATTTACTAACAAATGACCTATCAGAATTTAAAAAACTTAATGTTCCTTTGGGGAAATACGCTTTATATGGTATAGTAAATTATTTCTTTATAACAATTGTACAGACATTATACTACAGCATCTAAATGTATTAAAATTGCTCATTATTCATAGTAGGAGAAGGCACCTCAAACAAGTGATGAATTCATCACAGCAGTTAAGAAGGGATTAGTCATTTAAGAGCATTTTAAAGAAGCATTTTGCTACTTACCCGCATAGATTAATCTAATTACAGCTAAAATTTACATTAAAATGTATCATGTACTGAATACAAGTAACAGAACAGTTTTGCTGTCTGGATTGGGTTTATGTGGCAAGGATATAGTAGCAGGGGAACTGCAGAGGTGGCTTCTGTGAGAAGGCGCCAGAAGCTGTCCTCATGCTGGACACAGTTCTAGTCAGCTCCAAGGTGGACTTGCCACTAGTGGTCAAAGCTGAGTCAGTCAGCAATGTCAGCAGCACCTCTGTGATAACACATTTAAGAAAGGGTAAAAAATGCTGCACAACAGCAGCTGAGAGAAAGAACTGAAAATGTGTGAGAGAAACAACTCTATGGACACGAAGGTCAGTGAAGAAAGAGGGGCAGGAGGTGCTCCAAGCGCTAGAGCAGAGATTCCCCTGCAGTCTGTGGTGATGATCATGGTGAAGATCATGTTGATGCAAGTTCTCCCCTTACAGCTCAGCAAGGCCCATGGTGGAGAAGATCTCCACCTTGCAGCCCATTGAGGGGAGCCCATGCAGGAGCAAGTTGTCTGGCAGGGCTTGTGACCCCCATGGGCGACCAGTGCTGGAGCAGTCTGTTCCTGGAGGACTGCATCCCATGGAAGGGACCCACGCTGGAGCCGTTCTTGAAGAACTGCTGCCCATGGGAAAGACACACATTGGAGAAGTTCGTGAAGCAGTGTCTCCTGTTAGAAGGACCTCAGGCTGGAGCAGAATAGTGTGAGGAGGAAGGAGCAGCACAGACCAAGCATTATGAACTGACCAGAACTCCCATTCCCCAACTCCCTGCACTGCTCAGAGGGAGGAGGAGAGCTGGGAGTAAATTTGAGCCAGGGAAGAAGACAGGGGTGGAGGAAAGGTGGCTTTTAGAGTTGTTCTTATTTGTCGTTATCCTACTCTTGAGTAATTAGCAATAAATTAAATTAATCTCCCTAAATCAAATTTGGTTTATCTGTGATAAAAATTGATAAGTGATCTCCTCGCCCTTATTTTGACCTACAAGGTTTTAATCTTATTCTTCTTTCCTGTCCTGTTAAGAATGAGGAGTGATAGAGCAGCTTTGTGGGCACCTGGCAATTAGCCAAACTCAACCCATCACATTGTCTTAGAGCTTTTAATTAATTAAGTCTTCTATTGTACACATACATCCCCACTATGTAAACTATTTGTCTGTAGCCAGATCTTATTCTGTATAAAGCACAGGATCCTAAGGCTCAAGGCCATATATATTTAGAGTTTAAAAGTTTTGGAAACTAAACTATAAGATGATATTTCTGAAAGGAAATGATGTTACTCTGGGCTGAATATTTACTGTCACTGTAGAAATATGAATGTAAAATGCTTGCAGTCGGTCAAACCTTCTTCAAGTCTGGGTATTAAGACTTCACCTGACAAGGTCCAACAAACTGCAGGAGAGGAGAAGAAAGAAACCCAAGGGCACATCCTCTTTAGAGCATGGGGTTTCAGTTCATCAACAGAAGCATCACATAAATAACTGATAGCACATATGCAAATCTAACAACATGCAACATGCCTCAGAGCACTTTTAGTGTAGGGTGTAAAGACTGTTTGCACAAAAATTGGTGAGATAGATAAACATTTATCTGTTAGAGACAGATAAGTAAACTGTCCAAGTCCAGGGAGAAGATGCAAAAATGCAGTGTGGAATCTACCACTGAAGAAACAGAATAAAATATATTTTGCTTAGGATGGTATGGAGAAACAGGGAATAAAACAACATTCAACTACCTGAACAGCTTTTAAAAGGCAGCACAGGAGAGAACAAAGTTTAGTACTCAAGTGTTCTTTTAGATTTAGAAGTTTAGGGGTTTTTTTAAATGACAGCTTTGCCTCCTGGCAGCTAATATGGCATAACTCCCAAGCCGCAGACCTATCCAGACATCTCAGTCATATCCAGTGTCCTGGGTTTTCAGTGATGAGATGCTTGCCAGTCGAGCAGCAAGTCCCTCTTCCCACAGAAGCTGTAGGATTGTTTTGGGGAGTATGAAGGCAGGAGAAATAAGCAGGCTGTCAGACTGACCTTTCTGAAATCCATTATCAAATGGGCCAATGTTCTAAAATTAAAACCTTTCACTCTTCTCGTTTTAAGAAAGCTTTGTTAGAATCTTCCAGCAATTCAGCCTTCCACATCAGAAAGAACTCTGGGATACTATTTTGAACTTATATCATGAAAAAAAAACGTTATGTGGAAAGGCAGAAGACAAGGCCATGGATTGTCTCTCTGAAAACAACCTGCTGCCAAGCTCCCCGAGATTTAAAATCAAGGCTTGAAGCACTCCTAGCTGAAATGTTTGATCTGAGAAAGGTTCCCTCTCTAGTTAGAGCTCAGAGTACAAAAAGAAAGGTGAAGCTAATACTGAAGCGGAAACACAATTATAATTTTAAAATTGCTTTTAGAAAGAGGTGGTGGTAGCCCTGTCCACTGGCACAGCTGGAATGGCACAGAATAAGCACAGAAACTACCCATACAAAAGCAAGCAATTGTACACCATCAGGGAGCCAGACTACTCTGTTGCAAACACTGCTCTCTCAAGAAATATGTTCTGACTAGGAGCTTTGGCTTTAAATCACTAAATCATGCTTGCTTTGTAAAAATGCAGTGTTCTTTGCCATTTCTTTCAGTCTTACAAAATCCCAAATAACATATCTACATCCTACTGCATTTTCTTTTATTCCAGCACACAAATTTCAGCTTCTGCAAAAGCTACTTGCACTATCATGATACTCCAAAGCATTCAGAATTAGTCATTTAATCTCTATCCAGGCTAAAATGGCTTACTAGAGAAATCTCAGCTTAATAAATTATGTATAAGGATCTCTCTTTTGTGTAGCGCGTGCGATCATTTGAGCTATAACATCATTTATGGCTGCAGCAGAATGAACTGAGCAAATACACTGTGGTACAACCCAGTGTAAGTTAATATTGCTCACAAAGCTCACACACATGGAAAGAAGCAACTGCCAAGACCAGAACGTTTGCAAGTGCTGCCAGAGGCCTTTCACGTTCCTAAAGAAGGTGCCAGCAAACTTGCACCTCATCACAAGCAAAAGGCAATGACAAGCAGCTATCATGCGAGCTTCTCTCCTCCTACACTTCTACTAACCTGGAGCTGTGAAGTCCAGGCTCGAAACCCAAAAGTCTTTGAATATTTGTTGGGGAAAACCAGACCTCCATCCAGCCTGTGGATCCTGCTGCCCCCAGACCTGCAATATTTCTCCTCCACACTCCTCCACAGGGTGACTTTGTGACTTGGCTATCGCACCTAACCCCAGTGCCTACACTCTGGTTCCTCTCCAAGCTTTCAAAAATGGAGAGAAACATCATATTAATCTGTTATAATTTCACAACATTGTCACAGTAGGAAGTGTTTTAAGAAATCCTCCATTAGCTTCTTTTCAGCTGCAAAGCCCTTGACTCTGACATCCAGTCCCCTGCAGCCACAGATGGCACTTCCAGCTTCTTAAGATGTTGGTGAGACAGATGCAGCAGATGGTTCTCCTCCTGCTTCCAGTTAGATGAAAAATTCAATGGCTGGCAGCGGAAAGAGTTAATTAAAGGTCTTCTTTCCCTTTCCCCTTAGGAAAAATAAAAAGTTTTCTAAGTCTGAGCTCTAGCCAGAGGTAACTAGACAGCTACCAACTTCAGGAAGGATTTTAGTTGCTTGAAGAAACTGCTCAGGGAATGACCCGACAGGGAGCTGACAGATTTAGAAAAGAGGACACTTCACCAGTGTTTGTCGAGAAAGTGAGCGAAAGGAAACTGTGTTCTCAGCACAGCCACAGACAGTCAAGGCATACCAGGGACAGTGCAAATGGAAGCGTCGCCCTCATCCACAAAGTCCTCAGATGTCATAGGCAGTAACATTCACCATTGCAGCCCTGTTCTAGGGAGGGCATAAAGAGGACTCACAGACAGAAGCGTCCTGCCCTGCCAGCTCAGCTCAAAGCACATTCAAGACTGGTAGGAAGAGCAGCAAAAGAAACGAAGGGAAGATGCTTTTTACTTTGCCTAAAAATCCAGGTCTAGTGCCAGATGAGGTCAAGATCAATTTGTTTTGGTATCTTGCAGTGCACTTCCCTGTCAGCTTATTTCTGTCACATTCGTTAGCAAGTGGATCCAGACGTGGGGGATGTCTGTAAGGTCATTGGGACCAAGGGCTCTGGGACAGGGAGTCCCAATCTCTACGAGAGAAGTGGAGGAGACCCAGCACCCACGTGAAGATGGTGAAAGAGTGGACCAGTGCTAAAGCTCAACTAAGCTGAGCAAAACTTGGCTGGAAAGTACCTCATACTGTGCAGTGAGACTCAGTACGACAGCCCGGCGAAGGCATGTGCACACTGAAGATGAGGACACCTCAGAGGAATAACCAAGACTAAAAATATACCCATGAGATCTTTCAGGCAAAAAAATCCCCATTGCTACTTTTTCCTGTATTTGGAAACTGTATGAATATATTTGGGATAAATATACAGCATCTACACTTCAACTAGCTGAACGCTTTAGAAGCCAAAGATGAAACTGTTTACTGAAATGGAAAGTGTAATTCTGGTATTTATATTCCAAAGGATATGCAATACATCACAAACGTTAACTCACAGAAGGTTCATCTGAATTCTACAAAATTCCATTTGCAGAAATAGACCAGGAGAAGTGTTAGAAGTAGCAGGCTGGGAAGCTATTTCTATAAAAGATTCACTGATATTTAGACCAAATTAAATTCCATACTCTAGAAAGTTGCCTTTTCATATGCATTATCTCCAACTTCTAAAGTATCATACCTTCTATGCGTTTTCAAAAGCATATATTATTTACATTATTTAACATTTGCGTTCTGATTGCAATCAGTCTTTTTTCAATAATGTAAACAAAACTGAAGTCTGTTAACCTAGAGCCATCAAACTCTTGCTTCTATTCTCAACCAACACCACTTTTCTGCTGACTGCAACTCAATTAAAACCCAATTATTTGATGGAAATTGCTATCATAAAATGTACCTTTTTATTAGGAACTTTTCATGTAGAAGATTAATAGCACAGGAATTATGATACTGTGGCTAAAGTGTGTTTTGTAGCCTGGGCTAGGAAAAGCTATATCCATGAGCATGGAGGCAAAGACTGTCACTGTTGGAGAAGGCATCTGATTCTAAAATTGGGACTTTTGGCTCAGAGCAGATCCAATGATGTGACTCTGCTAGCATTACTGTGAGCTTTAGAGAGTTGGTCCTTCTGTGCCTTAAAGCTTATTTCTACTGATGTTAAAAGAAAAGTAGTTGAACATTCTTATACCATCTTATCACATTACCCAGTGCTATTTCAAAATATGCTAGTCAGGGATACCAATGTTTTAGGTGATCTCACTAGCAAATTTTTTTCATTTCTTACATTGATTAACACCAAGTAAGGAGCTGGTTATTAAACTTAGTTTTTAACAGGGCATTTCTCTTAAACTTCTTGCAGCTGTGTAGCTTCTCTTTATCCTGCAGGAGTTCAATGTCATTTGAAAAAATGTCCTATGAGGAAATCATCAAGTATAACTTTGCTGCTTTGTTTTTAATTACTACCAGATTTATGATTTATTTGACCGAAGCATGGAAAGCACATGCTTCTTTGTCCAATACTGAAAAGCTGAATTCTTTGATAATAATAACATGTGCAGACAGAAAATTTTATCATACTATTTTAATTTCAGTATGCCAACTCTAGGCACAAAATTTAAAATAAATAAATAAATAAATAAATGGATACTATAGGCTTAAAGTCTAATGTTACAATAGAGACTTCAAAGATGAAAAGGTTTCTATTTTTTCAGGTATAATTATCTAGGACTTATTTGGCACCTGGGAGTTACCATGGAGAACTGTTTTTAGGAACAAAAAAAATCTCTTATCAAACACATTTCTTTAGCTGATCTCAAGTATCTTTATATCATAATATTTTAAAGCAAGTATAAGTGCTCCAATGTAGTTATTTTCAATGTAATATTGTCTTCTACATTGCATCATAAAATCATATCAACTGAATTATATCTACTAGAGATTTAATAAATTTCTACAGAGATGGTTCACTGAAGACTGCACAGAGAATTTAAAATGGGATATTATGTTATGGTGATTCACATTCGACAAAGTAACTTGAATCAGCACACAAGAAGAAATAAAAAGAGTCTAAAACTCAAGGATAAGATAATGGAAACTTTATAGATAAGCAAAAGAATTCCAAAATGTGATTGATACTAAAAAAACAACTCTGGATAAAATCAGCCATGCTCATATTACTTTTCCTTTGTGATTACTGTTCTTGACTTCTGTTCCATATATTAGATTACACACCTTTCCTTCCGCTTTCCTTGTAACTCCAGGCAAACACCCCTAACATCCTTTGGCTACTTTACAAACTGAAGTTGCAGAAAGTAGTGAACACTGCTTATCATAAGTGCACGAGAGTTCACAAATATGCTGGAATCTGCATACTTTATAGAAATGTAAAATACTTTTACATATAGACAGTCCAGCTCCCTATAAAACTAGCGCTGGAATAAATAGTTATGGCTCTTTGATTCTAGATGCTAGCAGGATCTCCTAGGCAAGCTCTGAAAAGCCTTCTTATAAGAAGAGATTACTCTTTGTAGCCACAGAGAATGCCAGAATCCAAGCAATTTATTTTTTTTCATACGGACAGTCCTTAAGAGTGATCACGTATATGGTATATGTTACTACCAAAGTTACTTACCCTTTTTCTCAAGTTGTAGGTCAAAATGAGATTTCTGGAGAAGGAGTGTGAAAAGGCTGTATAGAACTCCAGCACTTTCTGCAAGGCATCTCTCTTAATCACATGAAGATCACAGTAAGTCAACGCCCTTACATTGGCACAGGACTGGGCGAGGGTAGATTCCTTCCAGAACACATCGCCAAAGACATCTCCTTTGCCTAGAGAAAAACAGCAGCAGTGCTTTCAACAATGATACTTTCCCCACCAAAAATATTAAACAAATATCATTTATGCACTCATGGTTCTTCTACCTTATGTAGTCGGGAAAAAAAGAAATGTCTGAAAAAAGAAAATTTTTTAAATATTTAATTGATAACCTTTTCTACTATCTTTCTGTTAATTACAACAGCCCAGCAAAATTTCATAAGAATAATCACAATCAAGAAGAGTTTCATGTGACAAGTTTCCTTTAAATATCAGTAAAGGCTTTCCTCTAAAAATCAAAAAAAAAGCAGTTCATTCTTGGTTCATGTTCTCTTCTCATCCCTTTCAAAGAGAGTAATTAAGACAAAATGCTTTTTCCCTTTCTTCTTTTAACCGGCATGCAAAGGATTTGTTTCTTACATCTATGCTGTTGAGTTTTCTTAATCTGGCTAACAATTACTCACTATTGTGTCAATAAAACCATTTTTTATAATACGTCAGTGCAGTTACAGGCTGTAATAAAACAAACTACTACATATCAGTAGTAAAGTAAGTTTGCCCTAGTTCACTAGACCATTGCCAGAAGGGTCTGTCTTTACAACAGTACAAAAGAGTAGACCTCTCAACTCCAGTGTCTCTAATGCTCTTCAGCTGGCAAAGAGTCTCAACAAAATCTTTCTATAGCTGTGCACGTGTGCCCCCATATAGTACTTAACAACATAGTTCCAACCAAGAAGAGTACAGGTTAGTTATCACTGAGATAATACTGACAAGGCAAGCATATTAGGGAGTCGGTTAGCTCAGTGGTTTGAGCGCGGTGCTGGCAACAAGGATCAACACCGAGGTCGCGGGTTCGATTCCCGCTCGGTCCCCATGTGTTGCCAGGTCTAGTCGAGAGGTGGCGTCCGTTCCCAAAACAGGGAGGTTGGACTAGATGATCTCCAAGGTCCCTTCCAGCCTATGCCATTCTATGATTCATTCTATGATTCTATGATTTAACTGTTATGCATTGAGAGTAAGAAAATATGGCCATTTGCTTCCCATGAGACTGTCTCTCTGAGCTTGGGGCAGCCAGTGAAGTACCTAGTGAGGAATACTGCAGTGATGGCAATTGCACCAGTCTGGGCACTACAACGCAGGACAAGCACACCAAAATCTGCCCAAGAAGCAGCCCCCAGGCAGGATTTCACTGGTTATACCGCAACTGAGGTGCAGCACAAAAGAGAATGCTTAAGAGAAGGTTACAGGCTTTTAGAGAGTACTCGTCTGTCTTCTTTATTTTTTTCTTTTTGGACATATAATGCTAACCGGATAATAATATTCAGTTGTGACCTTGACAATGAAAAACTACGTCATTCTTGTTTTGAATGGTATTTTCCACTTAAACCTCTGCTGTGTTATATCACTACTACAAATCACTTCTAAGCCAAGTAACAAAGAAACATGTTCGCAATGTCTGTGAAGTTGTGGTAGGGATGGACCAGATGGTCCCTGGTGTTGGTACTTCACCCATAGCAATTCTTAAAGTCGAAGCATCAAAATACATGTTAAGTGTATTGACTTTTAGATTTCATTCCCTAAATAAACAGTCATGCATGAAAGCCTACGTGAAAGTCAAGAGAACAACCATGAGTAAAGGAAGTCAAGAAAACTTCTAAATTAAACCCAGAACATCTACCTCAGCTCTTGAGCTGTACTTCCACCATTATGTAATCTCTTCCATTAGGTGATAAGCACTTTTTCTTTGAGGAGAAGCTACCAGTCTGATAGTAAGCTACACTGTAGTGCAATAAACTGTAGTTCACGATGATGTGCTCCCAGCCTTCCACACAAGCCCTATGCACTCCACCTGCCAGGAATCAATGTAGCTCCTGAGCACGCATGAGGAGCATAGACTCCATTTCCATCTTAAATGCATATATACACTGAAAAGCCTTTTGCACAAGCACATTTTTTTTCCCCACAAAGTTAGGCAAAGGTACCATTATGATACTTCTTCTTCCACCTTTGTCTCTTTACACAGAAGTGTGCTAACAGTCAGAAATACTACTAAGGCTACATATGAGTAAGTATGGTGGTAGTACAATAACCTGGTGCAGTAAAAAAATTTACATTTTAATGGCAATGACTTTTCACATTTCCAATTATTTAAACATATGCTTTTTCAGTAGATGCATTAAAAATTGGCTAAGAAAAAAGCTTCCATGCACTTAAAATAGATCACCATCTACAAGGCTTTTAGACAGATAAACACACAATATATTCAAAATTGAAGTGAAACAATTTTTATGCACCATAAAAACTGATATGCTTCGCTGGGTAAAAATGGATTGTTTGCCTTTGGAATAAATATGCTTTTACTCACAATCTTCCAGGCAATTAGCTAAACAACTATTTTAATTAACGCTCTGGAATCTATCAAGCATTGAAATGTGCCATCACTGATGAGCAACAGTAGTCCAAGTATAAGGGAGAGGAATTCTACCTCATTTCTAAGCGTGTTTCTTAACATCTCCAGACAAGTTTTCCTACCTTCAAATGATGATAATTATTTTACCACCTCACACTGACATGAAGAATAATTAGTACAATGCAAGTTCAAGCAGCATGGTGCTGCTTTGCCTACATCTGAAATAACATACAGCAGAAGTTAGTTATAACTTACTCTTTTTAAAATTTAATTTTGCTTTTCACATAACACAGGAAGACACCGCTGTGTCCTTTACCTGTAGCAGCAAACCCAGTTTCCCCTTGCTATTTGTAACTCCCAAAAAACTCCCCTTCCTGCAGTTTTCTGCCACCCCAGGGAGCCTCTTCCTATGGGTGCAAAGAACAGCATATGAAGGAGCTAGGTCTGCTGGGTGCCTGCCGAGTCAAACCAAACAGAGAAAAGCAATACACGAACCGCAGACTGAGAGAGATCACAGAAACCTCAACTTTTAAGAAACAAAAAAACAGGCTAAACCAAGAAGTTGTACTGTCTTCCATCATTAACAATTTCCTTGATGTTAATCGAATTAACAGCCAGTGATCTAGTCTAAAAAATCAATCCTACATTACAGTTCCATTTCCAAAGCAAGGCACCCATGCAACCATTACACTGCTTTGTTTCTGTCAAGTGCATTTTCTAAATGATGCATACCAAAAAAGTATCAAGCGAGATTATCAGATTCTAAAAAAACTTAGCAAGAGGGAATTAAAATTCCACCCAGGAGTATCTGTGCTGGATTAGAACAATTGTCCTCTTATACACAATAAGGAACTGCATACTAACTCCACTTAGAGGTCCTCCATAAAAGAAAGATCAATCACTTAGGAAAAAGGAAATAAAAAAAGAGTGCAGATTAAGTGGCTGTTTTATCAAGAACATCTGTAATTAGAAAGCAAGAAGAGTAAGGTGAGACTTTTAAGTGTATCAGAAGGCAGTTGACAAAGTCTAATGGTTGCATTAGAGAACCTGAATCAAAAGCTTCCCTCTATATATAACTCCAGGCTTTATATATTTTACCTTGCCTCTGAATAAAGTTTAAAAAGCTAGAGAAATGCAGATGGCCATTTGTTTATCAGTACTTTGAATTTCTAATTCCCAGCTTGCTGAATTCCAGCCATTTGCCAGGAACACTATCTGTCAATCACACTTAAAGTGGATGATCTAAGCTTTTTCCATCAATCATTTATATTCCCTGCTGGATTTGTGGGCTGAGGACCTTTTCCACCATCAGCTCAGCATATACTTGAAAGCCAAATAGTTTTCTGCCTTTTATATTTACTTGTTCTATGTTATATATATGTTTACTTGTTTTATTATAATAAGTCCCCGAACCCTGATATATTTAAATGCTGAAGAATTACTTTACAAAACCAGCACCTTCTCTTTCTGTATTTATTCCTTCCCAATCTTTTCTCCATATCAAATTTGCTATTTGTTTTATAAGTGAAAAGAGGATTTCTCTGTTACCACTGCAAATTCAGCCTGAGTCAGGAGAAAGGTCAAGCCATATCCACTCTGTCTCCCAAAAGCAGCACAAGTAATAAAGATCTGATTATTGCAACTTAGACAAGTGTTTTGCTGATTCTGTTCAAAAAAAACCCCACAAACATGCTCTCATACTACAGCTGTATTGCTTTGATGTGCCTACCAGAACAACCCTCAGTTTTTTCACTCCTACAAACAGGAAGTATTGAAAAACTTTCAAATAGCAGATATTACACCCTACTCTGAAACAGTATGACTTGGTGGAATATTTTGACTGACAATCTATTTTATCAATTTATGGGAGTCGTGATGCAGTTTTGGTATGGTGGCAGGCTGGGTGAGAAGGTGAGGCCATGGATTCACGTGCTGAAGGTCTTCAAGTCAATGTGGACTTTGATGGATTTCACAAAAATCTAAGGATTTTCAGTACCTCACATGAAATATACATGTTAGAATCATTCTCAAGTCAATAGTAATAGTTATTACAGCAGCCAACACCAGAATCTAGCTCAGGTCCCTTCCAGATCTGCCTTCACCATACATTTGAACTACAGAAGAACGGTGATCTGACAGAGCCTCAGCAGATCCAAGGCTAATCTAGAATGACCAAACACTGCTTGATGGTACCTCAGCACCAACGTAGCACCAA
Organism: Apaloderma vittatum; assembly: GCF_000703405.1. Classification (NCBI taxonomy): domain Eukaryota; kingdom Metazoa; phylum Chordata; class Aves; order Trogoniformes; family Trogonidae; genus Apaloderma; species Apaloderma vittatum. The sequence goes on along the minus strand of NW_009736951.1, from coordinate 39,795 downwards.
GCATATCTTGGAAATCAAATGTTAGGAAATGCCATTATCCATGATGCTGATCCACAGCAGCTGCCACGGCTGTGCAATGGCTTTCCCAGTGCAGATCCCCAAAACATCCACACTGGCCTGTGCCCCCAGAGTTTGTTCTCCACCTCCAAGCAATGTGAGACATCAACTGCTGTAAAGGCGAATGCAGGTTCTCTGCAAGTCAGCCTTTATACCAGTGACTGCTCAATTAAGAATACCGCCAAAATTTAAAAACAAATAAAGAAAACTTGGCCTGATATTTCTCTCTTGTTTTTTTTTCCCCTCCTGAGAAGATCTGAACAGAAGCAAAGGATCCGAAGTTAGTCCGTGTCACAGGGTCCTACCAATTGCATTCAAGCAAAATTCCACTAAGGACAGTGTATTTATCCCCAGTGTTCAAAGCCAGTGATGTGAGACTTCAGTCAAACCCCTTCTGTGATCACCACGTGTCTGTTTAGCTTCAACTGAAAATCTTTCCCCCTTCCCTCATCTCCTCCTTTTCCGAGTAAGGCATGCAATTTAAATTTTCCCATTTTACAGAGAGAAGATTCAAGGCAACTAGAGGCATCGGAGCAAAAGTAATTCTTCCTCTTGGTGCATTGTTTTAAGGCAATGAATACCTGCCAGTCAGAAAATATCAGAGGTACCATTTGGCATCAAGGTAGATTATTCAGTATTTGTCCCACAGATAAATCGTGAAACTCGACAGCCACTGAATAACCTGTAGTTTGGTCCTCCAACAAGTATAGCTGGCAGGAAATGATGCGTGGAAGTGGTTTGTTGCTTTGGATTTTCTTAAGATGTCTCAAGTGCAAATTGGGAGGTGAATCACCAACGGCACTGCAGAGAACTTATTGTTTCTCATTAATCAGTGATTTTAATCAGTCTTCTCCTCCAATAAGAACATTTTAAAAAAATCCAGAGCATCAGTGCCACAGAAACAAACAAACAAAAAAGTTACAGTGATTTTAAACTGAAGTTGCACTTCCACTGATTTGCCTGGTACACAAATAGAAACAGAGTGTATCTGTTCATGTTTTAAAACACAGCTTGGCAACATTTTGCAGTTTACTATACAAACGCATCAATTTTCTCTGTTGAAGCAGAGTCTGTACTGTATAGACAAAATAAAAACATTTATTTTAGAGCAGGGATGAGTAGCAACAACATTAATTAGTTACAGTTAAGATTCCTATTATTATTATAATTAATGTGTTTATTTGTCTCTTTGAATAGAGCCTGGATTATATTTCACTACTTGACTTACTGTGAAGAGTTTTAAAATGTCAACTGGGCCCTACTAGGCTTATTCACAAAAAAGCTAGGAGGCTTTGCCAGAATCTGAATCATCTATCCTTATTTGCTTTTTAATGGCTATTGTAAAAAACATTATAACTATGTGGCCAGTTTGTACTAACTCAGAAGATCTGCAAGTCCCCAGCTCAAACGAGTCATAAATATATTTGAATTTATTTGCATTGGTTAAGTAACAGGAAAAACACAGCTCAATCTGTGTTGTCATTGCATTCACAATGCTAGTTCAAAAAAACTTATGAGAGGTTCAGATTGCAATATCCTCAGAGTTATTCCCCAATGACTTAGAAATAAGCTTTATGCTATAGCTTGAAGCTTACATTGAACCCCCAAATTAGATTTTTTTAGAGTAGACAAAAGGATTCACATGAGTTTACAACAGTAGATTTTAAAATTTAACAACATTTCAGAAACACACATCCAAAAAAAGTTTTAATTTGAAACTTGAAGAAAATAAAGAAAAAATTGTTCAAATAAGATCTATTTTTCAGATTTTTTTAACCTAGCTTTTCAGTGAAAAAAAAAAAAATTCTTCTTCATCCAAAATTCTGAGACGGAAACAAATCCCTACCCAAAAAAACAAAAATGAAAATTAATTCAATAGTTCACTTGCCAGAAATCAGGGCCTTTACAGAAATCTGACTTCTTTGTTAAATTATAGTTTCTGCCTCTTCCTACCTGTATGAAGTGTGGTCACAAACACGATAGGCGAGCCCACGATGGGCCTGAGATATCAAGCAATATGCTGGAACAGAGAGCACAATCTCCCACACGTCCCGATCTCTGCTGCCAGCGTGTCTCAGAGCACCGCTGCCAGGAACCTGCCAGACATCACCAACTTCCAAAGAGGACTTCTTCCACTTGTGGTGGTGTCAGGCTACTTAGGTGTAAGCAGCATAAATTCGCAACCAGAAAACTTGAAACCACAGGAGGGGAAAAAACAAAGGAATCAACTAATTTGAAGTGCCAAGAAGTTCACTACTGAGGCCTCTATTCTCGGGGAATCGTCATCTTCCCTAGCTGTTCCAGCAAGTCATTAATCAAGTGTTTTAAAAATCTGTTTCTCCAATATCCCACACAATCTTAGACCACCTATAGACAGCAGTGGACAGGGGCTTTGGCAGTTTCTACTTCTAATACTCTACCAGAAGCTAGGCATAGAACAAGTAACATCTGGCTGAAGTCTCAAAATAGGCAACTCCTGATGTAAACTCACACTACTTTTTCTAGATGTCTTGAGCACAGGAATGAGGAATGCTCTCCATCCAAAAACACCATTTGGAATAAACCTGTATTTCTCCAGAAAAAAATCTAGTGCTGCTCCTATATCCACCGTGAAATTAGAATTTTGTATTAAATTATACCTCTTTATGCCACTGTCTTTTAAAAAGTTAGCCACATCTCCATTTCTAATACATTTGCTAATATTGTGCTTGGATGCACACTGAGGAAATCAGGCTTTTAAAATCATTCCTTCAGTTGATGTTCACTGAATCACTTTGAAATATGCAACTTATCTGACCTGCCTGTCAACTTGGGGGGAGGGGGGGAAGCAAAAAGCAAAAAAAAAAGCACTTAAAGCTATAAATAGAAAAAGCACAATACAAGTAGTAAAGATAAAGCTGGATTTTAATTTCAATCATTTCTTTTTCAAAGCACCACTGTTCACGTTACAGTCTTATTCAATAGCACAAACAATGCTGTGACGCTAGATACCCTCTTTGAAAATAATAAGAAAACTCTAATGCTGTCCATAATCCCAAAACCACTTTTTAAGCTTAAGAGCACAGCTGCTTGACATTTTTAACACAGGGAGGTGTACCTAAATTTAAAACGCGGGTGAAAAACTAAATAGATAAGTAAGGGACTTTTTCAGAAGTTTGACCTTAATTAACAAAAGGCCCCAAATAACACAATTTAATTCTGAAAGTGGGGGTGTACCCAAAGCAGTTTATTTAGGGAAACCTAAGATAGTTCAGGTACTGGGGGACAGTCTAGAAAGCAGCCTGGGCTCAGCACAGTTAACTTATCCGACATCTCCAAGTCTGCTGAGAAGCACTCTTCACACAACCGTGTGGAAGACGCAAAGCTTTTCCACTGAGAAGGTCTAAGACAGACAATACTTCTGCACTGCTATTTTCCCTCCTCTAAAATAAACCGTCCCTATGGTGCAGTTGCCCTTGCAGTCAGTTTGCACTGTCCTATCTGGAGGCAAATCTGCCCCACCAAAATCTGAATTAAGCCTCTTGTGTCGACATCTGAATGAAACGCTTGTGGCTAAATGAGTAAGCTAGAGCAATTGTAAAGAAAACAAACAATTATTCTTATAACGTTCCTTTAAGATTGCAATTGGATCAAATTAAATCAG
>NW_009736951.1:0-36062 GCF_000703405.1 Apaloderma vittatum | reverse complement strand
CTGCTGAAACAAAACATAGCACACCAAGCTCTCCTATAATATCATGTTTAAAACAGAGTTTCCAGACTTGTCACTTTTATAGTTTTGTAAATAATGATTACAAAAAAAAAAATCTGCATTTCAGGGACATCTAGTTTTCAGCTCCTCAATTCATGTGTGATTTTAGAAGTAAATTTGTGCATACCTTTTGCACACTTCCCACCCTTTCCCACCCTGCCCTCCTCAAAAAAAAAAAAAAAAAAAAAAGTGATATATGTCACTTTCTCCCTGATGGTGAAGAAAGCAGCCAGGTATAGACTATAAATGCATGTTCCTGACATTCTGTTACTGCATATTTTCATATTTATATAATATCTACATTGTTACTTCCCTTCACCTTTGACAGCAGTAAAATGAATAGCAACAACAAACTGTCCTTGTGGAAGGCAATGATTTTGTTTGCTCACAGTAAATTAATTACTGCCTTGATTTCCCTTCCTATCTTGTTCATTGTACCTGCCCTTTGTGGAGGCAGGAGTTGGGCACAATGATTCTCATGGGTTCCTTCCAATTCAGGATATTTTACAATTAATATTCTTTGCTAAACAGTCAATAAAAACATTTATTCTTTAGAAATTTTTTAGCTCAAATAAGGGCAGCAAGAACATAATAAATGAAGCACAGCTGGGAAGCAACACTTGGGATAAACTGCTTTATTCTTGAGATAAACTGTTTTGTGTGGGTGTTTTGTTTTTTCTTTTTAACTAAACATTCTAGCAAATGATATTTTTCTCATCCATTGCTCAGCTCTGAGGACTGCAGTGGTTTTCAAGGTTTTTGGGTTTTTAATTCCTAAATAAAGGCTTAGAGGCTTCCAGCCTCTAATCAAACCTGCAAAAGTAACCTCCAGTCTTACCACCCACGCACACGGGGCCCCCTTGCAGGGAGCATCAAGGCCATTTCAGCAACTCTAAACAATTCACTTAAGTGAAGATCTGCTGCTCAGTCAGGCCCTCTCAGAGTCATTAACTTTGCAGCATTCTGGAAATTTAAGGATAAGACACTTCTTTCCCCATAGCTATCTAGAAGGGGGGGGGAGGCACCTGCCACCCTAATTTCAAGGGTCTTCTCCTTCCCCTCTCTAGACTTTTACTAGAAGGTTTTCCTAAATTTCAAATATCACCCCAATTTCAAGCACAAAGAGTTGGAATCAACCTGGGTCCAAGAATTACTTGCTTCCTTCAGATTTCCTACAGAAGAGGGATTTTCGGTTCAACCTTGAAGTATGATTATGTCTGTCATATCTAACCAAGAACTGATTGTTTTCTGGTAAGATCAGAAATTGTTTTCTTGGTCATTCAGATATGTGTACACACAGAGTAACACAATATAAATCCTTTTTTTTCTAACAAGGCCTTCTATCCAGTCCTTGTGTGTATTTCCAGAAAACAATTGTTAATTTTGCTTCTATGCCTTTATTTTCTATAATTCTCATTAAATTATCTATGCACACCTGCAACTGGAGACATAACACAAGAGCTACCACTTCTTCTATCAACAGTGAGGAGTTATTTAAAAAGTCCAGAATAAAAGGCTGGAGGGACCAGGGAAGTATTCTCAGCAATGGTGCATCTGCTCAGCTGAACTTCTAACATTAGCTTCTTGATTACTGCAGTTCCAAACAATCACATTCTCACACTGCACTACGGAAATGCATACCTTCACAGTTTGGGTCCTCAAGCTTCCCTAAATTAAGAAACAGCTAGTTATACAAGCTTATTTCATGCTTCTACTACAATCCCTTTTCCCCTGCATATTTCAAAGAAAGCTGCATCCACATCTTGTGGTCCCTGCATGGAACACATTTAATTTAGGAGGAATCTTTTAAGAAGATATTCATTAAATCCAAATGTAGCAAATCTCTCCCGAGCTTGAGTAAATTTTAACTTTTCAAAGACCTGCGATAAGGTCAGGTTTTCAGATGGCCAGTGGCTCAGCTGGAAAGGTCTGCTCCAAAGCACAGAAACTAGAGCTGTCCCATGAAGTGCACATGAACGAGTGATTGTTTTTAAGGGTGACAAAACAACCCATTTTTTTTAAACACATTTGGAAAAATGGCTCAATTTTCAAGCAAGAGTATTTCAAAGACGTATGTCAGCTTCAGATGGATAAAGCAGTATGAGCCAAAGGAAAAGTCTTAGAAAAGCTAAAAGCAAAGCCAAGGTAAAAACAGCCTCTTGATGGAAGTCCTGCACGACCTGTGCTTCACTCAGTTCTCTTCAGGGCAGGGCCCGTGTGATTTGTCTCCCACAGAGTGCTGAGGGTACGCCAGCGCTTCGCCCAACGCAATAGCAACGATGTAAATGGAAGAGCAGAAGACTACAGAAAAGAGAGCTGTATTGCAGCCAAGCAGCTTCCCACTAGCTAATCTTCACTTCTCCACGATCTCACTCTCACACATTAACACGGAAAGCTGTAGTCATACAGTGGCTTTTCTTGCTATGTCCTCTTGTTCTAACTCATCTGTATTCGAATAAATCACAAACAAATAAGTCACCTGGCTTAAAGGTACTTTTTTGACTTTGTTTCTCTGACACGTTAAATCCAAAGACTGTGTTGCATGAACATGAATAATTTCTTTATTTCAGCAGAAATTTTGGATAGAATTCAAAAATGCATCTTTGGTCCCAACAAGTCCAACTTCATACAAAATGCATCAATTCCTTTCAATTTTTACTGTAAATATTGCAAATATGATTCATTTATTTATTTATAATTTACTCATTTTTGTGTTTGTCTCTAAGTCATTCATAGGAAGGCAATCCTAGGAGACACAAAAAAATGTAAATATTTTTCAGTGCTGAGCTGTGTGCAATTTCTTTCAACTCAGTACTTGTATTAAACCAAGTCAATCAAAGTCAATGCTTTGTTATAAGAACATAAGCCTGAACTGAGAATATACCTGTCTCTTGGGTATTACACAGAACTGATCTGAAAGGACATTATGCAAGTGTACAGAGCAGACTCCAAATTCCAGGGCTACACAATACATTTTTATGTGCTAGTCTGCAAGGCTAAGTGATTTCAGAACTTGAAAATGTTTCATATGATTTGGATCCTTTAAGGATTAAGCGTAGTTTGCTTTTGGTTTATGTAATGCTGTACAGCAGTCACACAGATTACTTTAGAGATGCAATTTATTTCTCTATTGTAAGGAAGATACAGGCTACATTGCAAATTGCAAAGGCTGCTTTATTAAGTGACAGTTGAGGCTGAGCAAATAATTCACCCTGAATAATTTATGTACTTATTTTTTATTTTTATTTCAAGAATGTCTGAGAGAAAAACACGGTCTCTCAAAAATACCTGTTAACTGAAATTACCTAACAGAATTCCTCACATGGTTTCCTTTTACATGCCGGTCGTTAATAGCTATGCTTAGTTGTGGTTGGTAAGCAAAACATATGGCATAGGCTGTTCTGGGTCAATAATCAACAACAATCACGTTTCTTTTACAATGTAGATGTTATTTTTTTTTGTCCTTGTAGTGCCTCATTTTATCTGGTGTACTTTTATCAAGAACTTGACAAGTTTAGCTGAACGTGAAATAAATTTTAAAAAATCATTGCTATTCTACAGAAAGGAAAATTGAGAGAGCAAAGGAGCTAGAGAGGAAATCTTGACCCACTCTTGCAGCATCCTTCAGTAATATGGTGCTTGCATTATGTAGTGCTGAAGGAGGAGTCCAGCTACTACAGGATAGTGAAAAGTTTAGTTAAACACATCAGTTCTTATCAGGATAGAGAAACCTGCGACAGCAGGCTTCAGAGCCTGGGGGAGGAAGGTACACACAAGTGTGGAAGGAAAGGGATTCCTTAGTCCAGAAACCAAAACACATAGAGTGACACACGCTTATCCGAAATGAAATCTCACAGAATCGTAAACAGATCCTACTTCATCTTACTTTCTTCTCTGACTGCAATATTCACAAAGAAAACAACAGAACTCATCAATTTTAGCGTGACTTGGAGAAGTGATTCCAAACTCCAGAAAAATAAAGGTGTGGAGGGAAGAGGATCAGTAGATACTGCCTCAGGAGCATAGCAATAACAAAATATTTCTAGTCATTCAGATGCCAAAGGATCCATCTCATTTATCTGTAGCTATCACTCCATAGCAGCAGAGATCAGGGGCTTGGGTTTCCTTAACACTGATTTCTCAAAGAAGGAATCTAGGCCAAGTCTTTTTGTAAAGTTATTATTATGATAAAGCACGGAAGTTACTGGTAGAGATGAAGAGAAAATTGGTATTTTTAAATGACATTTAAAATAAATTCCTGTTTCAGTGCTTTTTACCTATACTGATTAAACAGAGTAGCGAGATGTTTTGAGGTTTTCTTCTTGTGACAGACACAGGAGGGGGCATTATGGGATAAAGTGTGACACAAACTGAGAGACTTTAGTTTGTTCTGTACTTATCATGTTAATTCACACGTTCAACATGGCAAAAGTTAGTAAGTCCCTGATGGACAACCTAGAAAAGCAAAAGTTGCTAGCATTGTATGGAACGGAACAGCACAGGTGATTCCAGTGCAAAAGAGAATACATTATTCCCCTACTTTTCACGTGTTTAGTTTCTCGTGTGGCACAAATTCACCCTATGTCATATATGCAATCCTGTTCGGAAGTAGGAAAAAACTGAATGCAGCATATTTATTAACCCCCTTATTTTCCAGTAGACATCCCTCTTAGGAGAGTTGGGTATATGTGTTCAGGAAGAATAAGATTACCAAACTCTTTTGTTCTCTTTTTTCAGGCTGCTATGAGTGAGAGGTACTGGATTAAGCCACCGTGAAAATCTGCCTTTTCACAAAAGGGTCTGACAGAATCAAATGACAAGCATCACCTCCTCAATGCTCCAGCCACTCCATGATTCATCTACATCTACTGGATTATCACACTCTTTTCTCCTAGCTTTGCCTCAAAATGTTGTTCACACCATTATCAGCTTATTTTTAAGGCTTCCAACCTAAAGCTGTCATTCCAAGTTAACACAAAATAGCTCTAAACTTTTATATTACTTTGACTTTAAGAGATAGATTTTAATGTGAGATCTTAAATAAATCTAACCGGAACATCTTCAGCAAAATTGAATTATTAGCAGGGATCGGAGTAAGGCAGGGAAGCCAGGCACTTTAAAAATAAGTTTCCTGAAGTCACAGAATCACAGAATGTCAGGGGTTGGAAGGAACCTCTAGAGATCATGTAGTCCAACCTCCCTGCCAGAGCAGGATCACCTACAGCAGGTCACACAGGAACATGTCCAGGCGGGTTTTGAATGTCTCCAGAGAAGGAGACTCCACAACCTCTTTGGGCAGCCTGTGCCAGGGCTCTGTCACCCTCACAGTGAAAAAGATTTTCCTAATGTTTTTGTGGAACTTCCTATGCTCTAGCCTGCACCCATTGCCCCTTGTCATCAACAGAATTTCTAATGAAAAAAGATGTGGGGAGACAGGGAGAAGCCCAAGAGTGATCAGGATCCCAATGCTCAAGTAGAGTTTCCATTGGCCAGTAGAAATAGAGTCGAAGCAATCTAGAGAAAAGATGATTGTGCTTCTTATTTACCTATGTGGAGCAGGAAGGACAATAAAATATACCTCACCAGGCTGTGGTAAAGCTAATTTGGCTGAAGCTATTTAAAGAATGACTTAAGTGCTTGAGTAGAAGAGGCCATAAAAAAGCTCTGTGCATCTATATTTGTGCGCAAGGCATATTATCAGCTGTGAAACTCACCCAAAATAGCAACGACTTCATCATCTTGGATTACTTCCAAAGACCCCGAAACCACAAAGCAAAGGCTATCGACGCTCTCGCCAGCGTGGTAGATCAGGTCTCCTGGGGCACAGTGCACCGTCTGAAACTCCATGGCAAGTGCTCGAAGGCAGCCATCGCTTGCCAGCCTGAAGGCTGGGTGCTCCTTGAAAACTTTGCGGTTCAGATGCACGCAGATATCTGCTCTCATGTCCTTAGGGCATATCTGCAAAACCTGAGAGGGAAATCAGGCAATCAATTCCTGTGCATGGCTTATACGTGCTTATTATCCCTAGTTTACTATACAGCTCTTCCTTCTCATAAAATTTCTAATCTCCACGTGTACATTTATTCTTATATTATTTATACACACAAGCCACAACGCTAACTTAATCTACTTTGCAGTACCTGAAGGAAAGTAACATTTTCATCTCAGCACCATGCTTTGCTGGATATTGAATCATGAGGACAAGGCCTCGGGGTTTTAAGACAACAAAACTGAGCACAGCAGTACAGAAAGTGGTGGAGAAAAGCTTCTTGAAGGATTGTTTCTAGAGGGTAGATCACTCTTTTGATAGGCAGATTCCATGAAAAGCCTGCACAAATTACATGCTCCAAGTGAGAGAATATTTTACAGAAGAGAAGCATAATCTCATATTCCTTTGGCCCAAAAAAAAAAAAAAAAGTTATTCAAAGTTTCATTAACTCATAATATTGAGATTTACAGGTATTCAAATTCACCCTTCAGCACGGTAACAAGTGTTTTGTTCACACAAGAAAGAGACTTTAAGGTGTGACACAGTGTTGGGCAACTTTTGATCTCCCAAATGCAATGTTTCTCACAGCAATGCATGATGTGTGCGCCTAAGCACACACAAACTTATGCTTAGCACAGTCAGGGACATTTCTGAAGGTTTTTAATAAAATGCAGGCAGATGAGTGAAAAGAATACAAAATTACTACTGCAGGTACAGATTAAAAGTAGCTGGCAAAAACACTGGAAATACATGACATGAACAGGGCTTTGGGATGACAAAACCCGTGGAGGATAATCTGCGATGAAGTACATCTCAGGCCGTATTAGTCTACTCAATGCTTTTCTCAAATAGGTCTGCCTCAGTTTTAGTCTTTTTTAAGCAATAACTACTCCATCCCATTAAGAAGCACTCTGGGTGAGCATTAGAGTTACTTCCACACAATTTCCTGGATGGAAAGAGATGGCTGCTTCAACGCAAACTCCCCTGGAAAACACGAAGGCAGCAGAGGCAGCCCTGTCATTATGCCTACACCTTGCAATGGGGCTCCATGCAAGATCTGAGCTGAGAACCAAGCTTATAACTCTGTCCAGAGCACTGGCTCCAGATATTATACTGCATTCTCCAAAGGCGAATGACTCCATCACCAATTTCATCATCTTTGGCACACCTGCAAGCAGACCTGCTATTACAGATACTACTTCTGAAAGAGATATATTTCTATACAGCTTAAGTGTAGAGCACACAGATGATACCTCTTGACTGCCCCACAGTAAGCAGGAACAGAACCCGCTAGTTCTGTTTTCCAGGCTCACAGAAATGGGCTGGGGCCACAAGACCTGCATTTAATATGGAACACATGCAGCGGCCATAGCTGTCTTTGCAGTTATCTAGTTTATTCTGGCAACAAGAACATTGTATATTTGCAGATGTTTGCCAAACTCTGCTACTGGAAACACAAACACTTCACAGTTACATGAATATCACACACAAAAAGGGTTGTTGTAATATAAGAAAACTCAAATATACAAAAAGTGGCTCTTCTCCAAAAAAACCACTTGGTTTCCCAGTCTAAGAAGAAGTTAACTTATTTTCCATTCTCCATTTAGAGTTGTCTCCAGACTTCACAGAAATTAAAGGTATTAAAATCATTTGAGAGTTACGGACAAATGGCAGAAGACTTTCATTTGTACAGGAGGTAAGAAGCATATCTTCATGGATTAATTTTAGAATCTTTCAGCAGCTCTTGGTTAAATTTTGTTATACTGGCATTTTCTAGACTTCCAGACTGAGAATTTTAGCTGATTATTCACTCCTTGGCATGCCTGCAGTTAAGACCGAATTGACAAATTTGTGGCCAACAAAATAGAGAGAAGATTGATTTTGTGCTAAGTTCATCTTCAAGTATCTGCCTCATCTGTAGAAAGCTGCACTGCGTTACGCAGCAGCACAACTACCACTGTTCTGCCACAGGAACAATACATGTTTTATTCATTGCATCACATCCTAGAAGTTATACAGAGGCATCAAACCAACAGAGCTGGGAGTTTACGCACTGGCATAGCCATTAGTCGGTCTCATATCTGCTAGCTTTGCTATGCGGATGAAAGTTGATTTCCTGGTTTTACAGTCATCACTACCGGCAGTTCAGCTATGAGCACACCAGTTATTGAAAACAACATCGTATTAAGCTCTTTGATGTTCTGATAATTGGAGACCTTTTTTTTCCTATTAAGATAATTCTCAAATGCTACAGTGAGTGCTTGGTTTAGTTATCGTGCTGTCTCCAAAGGCCTTCTTAAAGCATTTCTCTCCTTATCAGAGGAAGCCGAGAATGAACTTTGAAGATAAGCTAAAACAAACATGTTTTACATAGCCATTTTTTCTTGTTGCTTTGTTAAAATGATGAAAGGATCTTGTACTGGGGGATGAATGAAAGCACTAGCATTCACTACACTATGTATCCTCAGATGTCTCTCCATCTTCCCCAAATGTGCCTACCTTACACCGGTAACTCCGTACAAAGGTATTTTGCTGGAAAACAGGCAGAGCTGCTTATAATCAGCACTATCCAGCACTAAAATGGCTTTTCCTTCTGAAAGCTAATATGACAGACAGTGCTTCCCAGAATCATGGTCTGGAATCTAAATGGAAGATACGCTGAAGACAGTTTAGGAAAGCAAACAGTATCCTGTGTACCCACCGGTTTCCAGACAGCCCAGTGCAAGGCCACATTTGTTCTACTCTTTCATAACGATGCTTAAACAGCTAGACAGAAATTAGACTGTTTGCTCTTTAACTGCATCACCTACAGTTTAGAATACGAAATCAAGCCACCAGCCAAAAGGCTGGTGACCAGAGCATTGGTACGATTTCTAAAATAAGCCACCTCACAAATTACATCTCTTTATAAGCAGAAGAAAAACAGTGTCTCTCTCCATAAAAGCTGGCAAGTAATATGAAAGCGGCAAGTAGCTGCATTTGTACATTTGTTCTGGTGAAAGGCCGTTTGTTATTTTAAAAGACACAATGGAAATTTACTTGAAAGTTCAATGAATTAAGATGACAACATTTGCCTCAAATAAGGCAGATTTCAAACAACACACTATTGTTACTTCCAGCTTTCATTAATATCTTTAACCTGCACACAAAATATTATACTCAAATTCTACCAAGAAAAAACAAATTTTACTTTGTATTCAGGCCCACAGAGCTGCAAACAACCTCTCAGAGCAGAAATACTGAAAAAAAAAACTAATTTGAAGAAATTCTGAAGTTTTGTTGGAACTTGGAACTTTTTATTGTTATCTTCTGTATTTACCAAGAATCAATATCTTTTCTTCATTATTTTTGTACTATTTCCTGACATATCATCAGGAAAATATAGATACTTTTACCACTAACATATGTCAGGATGATAGAATAGCTGAAGTACCGTATTTGCAAGTTCAAAATTAAGGGAAGCTACTACTTGGACCTATTTAAAGAATAGTTGTTTTCTTTATTAAGAAAGTACCTCCTGTTTATTTTAATGAAATACTTCCAGGATGTGACTGCTTTCCTTGCAGTTTAATTTACTTACCTTTTCAGTATCTATTCCTCTGGACATTGACCAAGTGGAAACAATATAATCCATCACACGTTCACTCAGTCCTTTAGGGACCTGGTAGAGTTTTAGAAAGTCCCGGACACTGTTCAGCATTTCATGGTATCTGTTTGTATTAGCATACATTTGCTGAAATATGGTTGTCACATTACCAAAAATGGTTGCATAAAGAAGGGCTGTAAAAAAGAAGAAAAAGCAATAGATATAACACACAATAAATTCAGATGATCAGCCGGTGTTCCACTGTGCTTTAAGACTGGAAATGTCAAGCCCATGGAAATGCACACAATACTGGTGCTTTCTTAGAAGGGCTTGATAAGCACAAACATTTTACAGGTCATCTTCAGCACTATAAATCGAGGACCACCACCCACTTTTGTGATGGCAAGTCCTGCAACACAGAGTTTCGGGAACACAACTATTTGTCTTTGTCTATCAAACAATTCAGTAGTATCCAGAACCTTAGGAAACCACAACAGAAGACTCAAGAATTTTAAAGACAAATAAGTTGACAGCAAATACTTTAAAATTTCATCTCTGCTTTATAGCGCCTGTGTGAAATGCCATCAGTGACAGATTTCCAAGCTTTAAGTGCACTGCCACAGTCGTAAGCCGAGTCATCATTACCCACCTCAGTGTGACAACAACAATGCATCAAAGCAGAAGATGGAATATGTAATAAACAGCTACCATGGGTCAGTGATTTATAGATGTAAGTTTAATAATACATAAAAACTCGCATTATGTTTTATACTCTTCAGGCAGAAGAACAGCAAGCCCTGAGGCAAGAGCTAGAGCCCTCAAAGGCAGACCGCCGCACAGCCCTTCTGACTGCATTCAGCACAGCTATGAAGCCAGCTGGTTCATCAAGACAGGTTTAAGAATAAACATGAGAAAGAAAAAAAGGCAGTATTTCCAAGTGCAGAGAGAAGCAGAAAAAAACACTCAGGACTCAAGAAGATCCACCTGCTGAAGGCCAAGACAGAACCGCAGGCTGGTGGCTGTCCCGACGGTCGCGTCATCATGGCTTGCAGAGGCCACGGCTGAGGCTCTTCCCACCCATCCAGCCCTGAATGAAAGGGAAGGACAGGAAGCCTCAAGGGGAGCTTTTCTGGGTTGTGAATCAGGTCAGTGGTTTGTGAGAGGCTGGCTGCAGAGGGAGAGGAACAGCCAGACAGCAGATGCACCGATAACCACCAGTAAGTGCTCTGGATTGCTGAGGAAGCTCTTCCTCTTTATCATTTCCTGTCCCCCAAAACAGGCATCAAATTTTCAGCATTACATCTCTTCCACTCGAGATAAGTAACTGAGAAGTCATACTTATAAAAAAAAGATAATATTTTGTTTTATCTAAATACCCCTTTTTGCTGTTTATTTCCTCCCTCTCCTCCTCTTTCAAAGGAAAAAATAAAAATTTCCTCATCCCATTCATTCATTTGAGAACACAGCTATTTATTCATGTCAATGTTATAGGCAGATATCCTTAAGCCAGCTAAGATGCTTTTAGGGTTTTATGACCAACAGAAAACCTTTGATAATGTGTAGGAGAAACTTACAGGACTGTCTTCTCCCTGATCATCGAGAGATACAATTTAAATCTAGACTTGCTCAAGGCTTTTCCACTGCTTATTCTCCACATTCTATAAAATAACCAGAAATGTATAGATTACTTCTCCATTTAATTTGTGCCTGAGCTAAACCATACTGGAAAGTCTGATGCAGTAAGTACTGAAAAATTAATAAATGTTTTGAAAAAAGAAATTTACTATAAATGCTCCTTAACCCATGAATATTTTGTATTTGAACAGCATTACTTTTCCCTAACCATCTGTTTTGCTCTTTGTTGTGCAGATGCAAACACAACCCTCTAATATTGCCACCTTAGGCCCTACTTACATGGACTTTTACCTGGTTCCCTAGACCTCCAAAGCTGCAAAGTCCCACTGGCAGGACACTGCAGCAGTGTCCTGCCAGCTCTCTGGTGAACAGTGAGACCTGAGGGTTCAGTATCTTGGGACATATAGCTCTGTGTCAGCATAGGTAAAACAGAGCCCCCTCTCTGTCCTGTTACTCTCCAGCTACACAAATCTGAAAGAAAATCCAGAAATTTGGTTCTTCATTTTGATTATTATGAGGCAAGCAGTCCTACAGCAATTTCCACTGCAAACTGCAGCTTCCATGCTCTAGTATGACAACTATCTTGGCAAGAAAAATTATTCCTGCCTACATTAATTTTTAATTAACAAAAATCCCCAAACTTACAATCCTTAATTTATCATTAGCTAACCACTTTATTAGTATTAAAGACATATTAAAGCCAAGGATTTTTGGAGCCTAATATTGGGTAGATACATTAGCATACTAAGCATTGACCTCTTCTGCATAGAAATAACTAGCTATGTGCCTTTCTTTCTTTTCGAAGGAAAAATGAAATTAACACACTGCAGTGCACTGCAGCCCCAGAAAGATTTCAAATACATAGTCTACTACAGGAAAAAAGTTGGGCAATTTACAACAGAGCAAAATCTCCAACGCCTCCCCTCCTTGAATGTCAAGATCCCTCAGAAAAGACAGAGCCCCACCCCCCAACATTAATATTCTTTTCTGACAATAGATAAACACATTGTCCCGAACAATGTGTCTGCCCATTTACAATGCAGTCCGTGTCACCTCATTTAAACCAGTGTTTAAATAACGTCACAGATAAAAGCACAGTAATTTCAATAGCCAATTACTCGCCCAAGTGAATCATGAAGGTCAGACACACGTTGGAAAGGTCACCAAATCATCTGCTAGTTTTAATAATGTAACAAATAAGAATAGAGAAATAAATACAAGCCAATGTAGGTCTCAGCTACCACAGTAAAAGATCTGGGATCTGATTTTAGAATTCTAAGTGGAAGAATTTCTATCTGTATGAATGAGAGGTTTGCAATTATCCCAATTACAGATGTAAGTGCTGCATGCGGTTCCTGAGATGAATCATCAGATTGATGATGATTTGTTCAAAACACACTCATCCAAAGCCCTTGCATGCAAAATGTGTGCATAAGAACTATATAGCAACAGGTGAGACCAACATCAACTAGTGAACAACCTCTTAGATCTTGCCCCTAAGACTTGCAGTGCCTTCTAAAACTGAATTGCCTTCATTTGCACTTCATGGAAAGCTGATCCACAAAGTCTGTCTATCCATATATAAGTTCCCATCAACAATTAAAAAAAACCCAACAACAAAAAAAAACCCAACAAAGGCCTTTTATACATTTAAGGAGTAGCCTGTGCTAACCTAAGTACTATTCAGAGACCAAGCACCTGGATTTACAAACAATCAATGCTTTAAATTTATAATTGCACCTTTGTTTCACTAGTTTACAACAAATTTGTTCCCAGTTTACAACAAATAACTGTTGAGTTCATAAATGGCTAAGAGAAAGCACAGCCTTGAAAACCTGTTACACCATATCAGTTTTCACCGAAGACAAAACATAACTGTAAATTATCCACAAAAACTGCATGCCTCAAAGGCATTTTTCAGATAAGACTTGTGTGGTCACACAAAATTGACACTGATCAGATAAAAAAAGCGCAGAAATTAATAATTGTATGGATCATAACATTTTTACAAGGAAAAACATTGTTTTAAAATATGCAATTAGAACAATGTAAGATCTCATAATTGTTTGAGATTAGGGTCTTGATTAGTGGTAATTATCCCAATTTATGGGTAGAGAGCATGCAGTTAAAAGGAAAATGCTGAACTGTTAATTACAATCTGCAAGAAAATACCAAACTGAACAGGTATCTCTCAACCAATTGTTTACAGCACTAGTTTAGATAGGATTGTTATTTGTAGTCTTGCAGCTTGAAACCAAAGCATCTAAAGTAAGATTTACTTATCGAGTATCTATAAAACCTGCTAGAACAGCACAGAATTTAAATAGGTTGCCCCATTTTCTATCAAGGCAGATGCAGAGCTGCTTAATATGCTATTTCTTAAGAAGCTTTGTATATGATAAAGTTCCCTCTTTGTAATATTTTGTCTACCTTTTATTTTTACTAATACAAAGTGCAGAGATCTCATTTAATTTACCTAGTAAAGAACAGATATAAACAACTTAGCCATAATCTAATAGGTGAATTAATATCCATTTTCTTAATTTCCACAATAAATTTACATAACACTTTCACATGGTATAAAACAAATTACAGTTGCTACTGTCTTCTTAGCATGTACATCAATTCCTGAATTTCACAACTTGGGAAAAAGACATTTTTTGAAGTGAAAGTAAACTCCCAGAGGAGCTCTCCCCCATGCTGTTCCAGTGACTGTCTCTCTTCCCACAGATCTCTGTTCTCCCAGACAGCACCCACACACCACTCCACCTCCCTCCTCTTTCGCTGCACCAGCTTGTAATTTGCACCTCAGTTTTGGTAACCCACGAGTGAAACGGCAAAGATCAAAGAGCACTACTATCAACCAAGCAAGTCTGAAAATCTGTTCAATGGCAAAAGAGCAAAGAAGAAAGCCCAAACAGGCCATGAATGACAAGAGCATCATGTTATGTGGCAGAACCACTTGGCTTCTAGGATGAAAGACGAGAGACCACAGGCAAATTTTATTAAACTCTTAGTCAAGTCTTCTCGTGTTCATCATCACATTTGCTGAAATCTCCCTGCTGACAACAGATGGGACACAGAAGGACCACACTGGGCTCCAGCTACAGTGGGAATGTCTCCCCTGCAAAAGGATAGGCCACCACTGAGGACACAGCTGACAAGGGCTAAACCACAGAGCATCAGAAACATGATTTATTTTTTTTTCCTCTTCCTACCACCAGAAAAACAAGGACTGCAATGAAATGAAAGTCAGAGACATAAACAAGGGAACAGCTGCTCCAAGAAGCCACTTAAGCAACTACCAAGGACTAGAGTAGTAGAAACATCTGCGCACCTTAAAATAGGCTGTCTGCAGTGTATAAGGGCAGAAAGCAAAGAGTTAAGAACAGCAATGCAACAAACACCACAAACAGCTCCAACTGCTTCTCTTCTCATACCCTTTCCTAATTCTACAAAATAAAAGACTGCTACTAAGAAGCACAGACCCACAGGCAAATAACCTCCTGTTATCTCAGGGATTTGAAACCGCTCACATTTTGCCAGTTTAAGGCTCGATATGGAAGAAGAGAGATAAGTGTTGGTAAAACACTAAATCTTCCAAAGATGCTGAACTCCAGCATCCCTAAGGACAATTCAAAACTGAAGCTTTTTCTTTTTTAATTTTGATTTGATCTGGTAGCACCTACGCAGCTGGTAGCAGCAGTCGCAGGTGTTTTGGCTCACAAGAATTTCACAAGCCTGGGCACCGTGGGCAGCACAAAACTCCATCAGGTTTTGCCTTCAGCAAGTCTGGGCTGGGATAAACAGCATGGGAAAACACACAGACCAAAACTGATCAGAGGAGCGATGAGAGCCAAAGTGAATAAAAGCCAATAAAAAAAAAATAACCTTCAGCATCAGCCCGGGAAGAAAGATCTGGGTTGCAAAACTAAGGAACAAGATTCTGCCCATACATTATATTTGTGATCTAAAGGGAAGCTAACTGAAGACAACGGGCATGACACTGAAAGGAATGAAAGAGAAGAGCACATCTTGGATACAGAGAGATTTCAAGCTGGTAGACTTTGAAATCCTTAACTGTGAGCTTCTCTCACGTTCAGAAAAACAGGGCTGCAAGTTTTTATTCTAAAATCAAACAGCACTTGCAGACCAATGAGTTCACCTGACTTCTCAAATTATCTGAAGGCGTCAATATTTCTGCAAGGCCCTGTACAATGAGGAAACATTAATTTACATCGAAAGGTGCATCGTAAACCAGATATGAAGATATATGTTCTGCCTCAAATTACAAGTAAATTCTTAAGTCTGGCAGATGGTCATGTATAGCTGCAAATGCACCAATGCCCAGTAACTAACTGAAATTACAGCCTTAGCGCTTGATACCAAAAAGACTTTCAAAGAACCATTATAGTTTTTTAATCAATGAGCCTGCAGAAAGCTCCTTGCAGAATCAAATTTTATTTCAGTCAAAATACAGTATGGGATAGCAAGAGCAAGAAGATTTGCAAGGGAAAACATCGGCATGATTACTCAAAAGTAAGACTAGAGAAAATGGAATATAATTCCACAGAAATGGCACCTTCCAGTCACCTCTCCACGTCTTATTTCCCACAAGGTACGTTTTTCTCTGATAACGGACAGAAAATGTACTGATTTTCACAACTAGTTAAAACAACTGCAGTTCCTTTAAAGAACAATATATTTATCGAAACATCTTCAGGAGGGTCATAAAGGGTTTTATATGTGGAGCAGGATCTTGATGATGCTCTACATTTTAAGCATGTGTACTTCAACGAATGCTAAGCCTTGCTCTAGACTAAGCCAATTTGATTATCAAGAGGAAACTAACTGAACAAACAGATTACAGCTGCAAAAACCATCTGTATGCCAAACACACAAGGCCAGACTCACCAGTGAGACACTTCTATCAAGAAGGGATGACTTCAACTCAATGTATTCAGTAGCAGGTTTTACCAATGATGAGAATTATTAAAATGCCAAAATCTGATTAAATCCTCTGCAATTTGCAAGAAAGGACACTATTTTACTGTTTTGTAGAATTTTATGGACAATAAAATTTAAATTGTCTAGAAAATTGAAATGGATTTCCATTTCATTTCCCAGCACTAATGAACAGATCACCATTTAAATGACAACTGAACCATTTAAGGGCATCATTTTTCTTCTACAATTTATACAGGGTAATGCATGGCCATTTTCAATTACTTAGCTAAAATTAAATCTCTAGATACTGCTTCTAGGTTTTTACTGACTCACACCAATACAAAGGCTTTTGCATTGAAAGCTGTTTTTTATCTACCCTCAACTTATCTGAAATAGTTATCCACATTTAGGAGCAAATTCTTTATTTTTTAAAATCTATTACTGAAACAGAGCTACACATAAAAAAAATCAGTTAGGAAAAGATTAAAGAAAGGAGTGAAAGAAAAGGAAAACTTGTTCTCTTTTCATGGGAAACTCCTTGCATACGAAGTTTTTATGCTTCCTTTATTTACCCTATTTCCTCTGATGATCTGTATGACACTTTTCACAAAGCCATGCAGCAGGGAAATCTACAGAGGCTCAAGGAAACCGTCTTTTATCCAAATTTTCTGCCCTTTCCCTGCAGTGCTGCCGCGTATTCTGCTGAGCTTTATACCATTGGCTCAGGCTCATTCCTGTTGGCAATTTCTGAGTCTGATGTTGCAATAACCCACCTGTGGCCTTTCAGAGTTCAGAACTGGATCTGATCTGAATTTTGCACACCAAAGCCATCATCCAGCACTTGGGTGTACTGAATCCTGGACTGCACTTCTCCCAATCATTGATGCAATACAAGGGTTTGGTGGCTAAAGCCACATCCTCTAGTGCAATTCCTTCTGGTCATTGCTCCAGATGTCATTTAATTAAGGTATCTCAGACATGAGCGAGATATTTAGAGTAAATTTCAGTTCTCAATGAAAAATGGATTCAGGTAGATTACCTCTACTCCCATCAGAGTGCCCATAAGGGAAGTTGGTCACTGGCTGCATTCACTGCTATGTTCAGATCTGATTCCAGACCTGAGGAAGGACCCAAGGTCTCCCCTGAGGCTGCAGTGACCTAACTTCTCATTAGGCTTCTTAACTCAGCTATGCACTCAGACATAGGCCCTAAACACTGCTCCAAGTGTGTGAGCGTGTACGCCTGTGATTAAAGTTAAAGACATGGTTAGGAAAAATACTGAGACAAAACAGCTATCTTCAACTGCTTTTATCCACTGACTTACAAAAGCTTTTGCTGACTATGTCACAAGCACATCACCACCTTTTTTTTAGGCTTTGTCTTCTCTGAGCACAAAGGAAAAGGTAAAATTCTAACGCCTATAAAGTATCCCAATATAAAAGCAGTGGGATGAAGGTACTATGGTCTCATTGTGAAGTGAACCAGAGGTGGGTGGTAAAGTGCTGGCCTCATCCAGTCAGCTGATGTAACGATTGCCCATCCCTTGCCCCACAGATTCCAAAGAGAAAGAGAATCATAGACTAGTTTTAGTTGGAAGAGACCTTCAAGACTATTGAGTCCAACCTTTGTCCTAGCCCTATCAACACCACTAAAGCATGTCCCTCAGCATAACATCTACCCGTCTCTTAAACTCCTTCAGGGATGGTGCTATCTTTTAAGTTCTCTTACCCTCACTGATTCCACAAACTATATACAGAAATGCAGAAGTTCAGGTGACTTATGACAAATATAATCTTTTCATGTTTCAGTGGATAACTCTTGGGATTGGCCATACAATGAAATCTAAGATGCCCCTTTTTTAAGCTTTCACTGAATTACAGAAAACACAAAACTTCTCTGGATTAACTGCACTGCCCTCAAACCACAAACTAGTTAAAGAAAACCCTTAAAACAACAGAAAGTGTGTAACTGAGATGAAGTCTGGGTCTTCTGTAGCTTACCTGGTTTACACTCAGTAGCACCCTTCAAGCTATCTTTGCTCCCAGCAGCCACACTGCAAAACAGCCAGAGGTCTACACAGTGGCTGCGCAGAGAGGTTGTGTTAATCACCCAGGAGCTGTCAAGCTTGTTAGTTGACAGGCCAGCCAGCTAGTTACGAGCACAGCTGCACCAGACAGGATGAATGGATCCTGAAGTTACGGGCAAAAATTAATTCTCAGTTCAGATCAACTTCACTAGGAAATTAAGCCCCTAAAGCTATTGCACATAACTGAACTGTGCTGTACCTGATGATTGCTTTGCTACTCTGCAGCTCAGTCTGAAGCTTTTGATGCAATAACCTTAGTAAGCCAGGCTCCCGGGCTGTTATTACTGCAATAACCACAGGAAGACTGCAAGATGCTCTTCAAATGACATTGCGTGACCTGCCAATCCCATATTGCACATGCACGTGTTTTACTTCTGGGTGCAACAAGCACAAATAAGTTACATGACTATATTCCATACATGGGTTTCAAACTCTTTCCAAACAAACCTAAAGAGAAACTGGTCCAAAAGCTTCCCTTTCCTGGTGTCATTAAATAGTCACCACTATTTAACGGTTTGTAACACAAATAAGAATACTGTAGTTTTTTATTATGTTGAGTAAACCAATGAGGTCTGAGATACAGATGACATTCACAGCGGAAAACTAATTTGAGGTGGTTAAAAAATCACTGTCACTAGAATGACTAGGTCTGAGTCATGCTCCTCCCACACACTAATCACAGATGTGCTTGCAGACCAGAATCAATAGGTGCACCCAGTATGTATAAGAACATAAAACAGGACAAACCTCATAGGCAGTGTCTTCTCTAGGAGGCTTGCTTTACTCAAAAGTGAAATTACAGGTCAGGGAAGACACATATAGTTTATCAAAAAAAAACAACTGAAACAACTCTGTGGGTCTTTAATGAGAAACCATGGACGACTAGATATGAGAAGAATGCTTTTCTCTGGAGTGGGGAAGAGGGTTATAGCCTAACTTTCAGAAATGGGCGATCATTACTGTTCCTATGGCTCCAGTCTTGAAGATGCTCACTCTTCCAGCCTGACTCTGCTGTTTTAATTGCACTAAGCAGGACTAAAATGCAGCAATAAAGGTAAGCGTGCATACAGCTGGGAGTCCCACATCTAGCTTCTAAAAAAGGTACATCATCATATTGAGAGGTAGATGTTATTGTGTACTGCCTAATTTATTTTTTTTAAAGCAAATATTACATAGAAATCATCTGGCATCCAAAAAATGCCAGGTGGCTGCGCTTTGCTGAGTTTGTTAACAAGCCAGCACAAAATGCAAATATATTTGCACATATACAAACTTACACAGTCAGAAGTAACAATCTAGTAATATCCCACCGGGACCTTTTTAGAGAACTATGCTGCTTGTGCCCTGCCTGAATCAGTGAGGCAAACAAGAACGGCATTTGCAGATGCTAATAAGTTGAAGCTGGCCAACAAAAAGTACAGAGTGGTCTCCAAGGTAATGAAGTACCTCTGTCAATAATTTGCAGCTACAATCCTCATCCACTAGTTAGACACACAAAGATTTTCCTAGCTTAAGGAGCAATGATTCAGGGAAGCTGCAACTATACTTCCCTGCCATCAACATACATCTGGAATAAGATAGGTCTGCATTTTAAATCTCAGTGGAGGAGTAGAGACCTGAACTGAGGTCTCCCATTTTCCTATAGAGCTCCTTCACCTAAAAGTGACCAGGTATTTTGAGAGAAAGGAGAAGAAAAGAGTTTTTCATGTTAGACCTGTTCCAGTCTCTGTAAATACAGCAGGGATATGAACCCAGCATTTCCAAAACTTGGAGCCTTTTAACCATGAAGTAATTGATTAGAATGGGAGAGGCAGATATCTCTGGCTATAAAGACAGACCTCTCTGCTCTCACCTCTCCACACAGTAATGCATTTTCTGGCAGGCGTGCTCCGGGAAGTTTTACCTGGTCAGCCTCAGCAAGTGGAGAACACCTACTGCTCTAGCACTCCCATGAGATCCAAGTAAAAAGGTAACTTCTGAGACTGGTTTAAGTGATTTCACATGTGTGCATCAGTCTTAGGAACCACAGAGATAAAAGGTGACTAGCAACTGGCAAAAGTAGTCAGAATCTCAGTTTAAGTTATCCCTAGCACATCATTAGGAGTCAAACCTCAGAGTAAACTGTTCATCAGTGCAATACAGGGCACATAATATGAGAACAAGGGCTCCTCATGAACTTAAATCTTGATCTTTGGATTCCAAAATATAAAGTCCTGTACAGTTCAGATCCCCATGCTCCACTGATACAACACGGTACCTAGCCTAATCCTGTGGCAGTCATTAAGGAAGCATTCTTGCAGATCGGGGTTAAATTTCACATCAGAGGACTTCTAGAAGAGTTTTTGCTATTATCACAAGCCTTTGCCTTGCTCAAGCACTGGATAACTTGCCTTCTCTGCCACATGCAGCTTCACCTAAGCAGCGCCTACCAGATCTTGAATTCTTCCTTCTCACCGACAGAGGCCACAAGATGATCTTACAGTTCACCCAGTAACCGGATGCCAACAGTAGAAGTTGGGCAAATAATTGTGGTAAATATATATTCCATGTCATTTACAGACACTGAATTTATCAAATTATAAACAAGTACAAATGCATTTTAGCACTTAATAAATTGTGGTAATAAACTGCATTCTCATCTTTTTTAAGCTATGTGAAGAACTGTTGGTAAGCTGTGTGTGCTACCGCGAATATTCATTTACTGGTCTTAGAAACAAGGCAAGGATAAAATGCTTTTCAAAAGCTCTAATTTTTGATATTATATAGCTACTACTGGCTGAAAGATATTAATGATTCTTGACAGAATACTTATCTTTGATCTGTTGTTGTAATCAATCAGCACATGAGCACCAGGCTATTAAAATATTTTTCTGTCAAGCTCACTTGACATGCTTTGAAATGGTACACAGCCTCAGTGCTGTGTTTGAGGGTTTTTTAGGTCTTTGGTTTGCTGTTTTGATTTGGGTTTTTTTTGTTGTTGTTTTGTTTTGGTGGTTGTTGTTTGGTGGTTGTTTTCTTTAATCAGACAGTCTACCTGCAAACCAGACAGCTAGGTTTTCTGGATAAGTGTCTCTTGGAGCTGCCCCTAAATATCACTCTTTAGGTTGAGCATTCAGGATCCAATCACCATGATTTCAACCCTCTCTGACAAATACCCCTCTGATGGATAATCATCTATCCTGCCTTACTAAACCTACACATGCACACACATTCTCTTCCTTAAGCCATTTCCCCCTGTCAAATTCTTGTCATCTACCTGGCTCAGAATTACTCTTCATGCTTCCTTCCAGAAGTTCTGTCCTCCTGTTTTCTCTCATCTCTCCCCATTTGCTATTCAATGCTCTGTCTTCTTCCAGCCTTTCAGAAGCCTGTCATGGGAGCAGTGATTTAGCAGTCTCTCTGCATCACAGAGCCTACAAAATTTAAATCAACAGCTTAGCAGGCCCATCAAAGAGGCTGCCAGACCTTCCTGGTCTCAATAGAGAAGCCTAATGACTAGAAGGGAATCGAAGTTAAATCAGATGGTCAAGAGAACAGAGAGTCTTCACAGGTTGTAGGAGGGGAAGAAGGAGAGGGGCAGGGATGCAGGCCTAAATACGTAAGCGGGGGGATGGAGGAGCAGAAACGGAATGCAGGTGAGGTTAGTAAAGTGGAACACAAAGCACGAGATGATAGCTGAACTGGTGAAAAATACAGAGAGAGTTTAAATGTCCAGTTTTCTGTATAGGCTCAACTTTACTGATACCAATACCCTCGAAGTCAAGAAGGAACACTTCAGTAGCACTGCAGAGGGAGGGAATAGGTAGACAGTGGTATGTTATGTACAGCACAGAGTAAAAGACTTTCTGTACTAGTAAGGTGCAAAGATTTAGAGAGGCAAGGCAGGCAAAGCCAAGACACGGATCAGTTTGCATAAGGTCACACGGGACAGTGTGTGACAGGGCTGGGAACTCAGCCCAAACCTGCCCGTTCAGGTCCTCTCCCCTGTGCACTAGATCCCACTGGCTCCTGCACTGTACCTGCCATATTTTTCAGCACTGATGAGATCAGCTGCAGGGGTTTTTTTCACCTTTTGCTTTGCCCTTTGCCTAGAAGCTTATTTCCTTTGCAGGCTATAACATCCATTTTCTGCATCCAGAACCTTCTGCAACTTCTAGAGGCTAACAAGCACCAATTCTCTCCGAACATTTGGTAACCACCTCCCACGAGACAACAGAAACACTATCTCTGGGTGAATCTCCACTGCTCCAGGAAAAAGAAATGGTACCAAAAGCCTGCTGAATAAGAAACTTTTTGAATTAGGGCAACATTCACTGAGGTCAGTAAGTGAAATGCAGCAGTAGCAGGCTGAGCTGTGGCTAACAAGCATCCCTAAAAGCTTTGTTTAAAGAGTCTGTCGGCATTGCAACTGCAATGCAAGACACTTTAGGCTGTGCAAGTCAGACTAGAGAAACACAGTGCCTGTAATAACAAATAGTACAGCGAGAATGTTGTCTTTGCTAGAGGCTAATGAAATTAAATTGCTCATTTTTTATATCTGAAAGCAAATACTCTATGATTTTTATTTACTGTTCTTCATTTTTTCAATGCTGAAAGCTTCAGCAATAAGCCAGAAAGATGAAAGAATAAAAACTTCAGAACAAGCCAAGGGAACCAGACAACAAATCCAGAGAGATTATCACAGGGGCCATGAATGGGGACAAAAATGTTGGTTCCTAACAGTGTCCTTCACACAAAGCCTAAGTAAACAGGTTGTCACAAGCAGGGTGTGAAAGGGAGGGAGATAAGATCCTTTGTCCTACTCCACAGACTGACAGAAAAAAGCCTCAAGAGCTTCTGCACAGCCACAAATCTCTTTACAGCATTCTCACTTGCTCAAGTCCTCCTCATCACTGTGCCAGCAGGGACAGCATCCACCCATCTAGACATCACTGCTCCACAGCTGAAAGGAGAGGAGATACCGGTTCCTCTGAGCATGCTGCCAACATCTTGAAGCATTTTTTTTCCCCTAGCTCTGGTTTTTCTAGGAGCCTTTCCTATGTGACATTATTTTTCTACCACGAAAACCTGAAGAGCTCTAAACACTACCCCAATTCCATGCTTCATATTAGCATAGTCTGAGAAGGGCACAGGAAAGAAGGAAATTGCTCAGTAAAGCACTTTTGACTGGAATCACCACCAGGATTCCCAAACCAGAATACTCAGGTCTGTGTTTTCATGTTCCTAATTCAAGTGCAGGAGGGAGAAAACACATCTGTGTATCACACAGAAGGCAGAAGATTTAAGAATCTTCTTAAGGAAGTCTTTTTTCACTTCACCCCACACATGAAGAATATGATTCTTCTTCCAGATAATGACCACTGTGATCTGAAAATCTCCAGCAGTTAATGTCCAGTCCTGACTCCCTCTGCTGGTACTTGCATACAGTCTCCTCTTCCTCAGCCTTAGAAGCAGAGCAATGTCCTTTCATGTTTCCATCAGCAGTGTGATAGTGGGAATGTGTTGTCACAGCAGTTTCATGAAAATCTATAAATATTTTGTTAAGGGCTTAAAAAAACACTTTGGAATCTTTGAGTGTTTGTTACCAGGGTTTTTTTCCTTCTTGTATTATGCTACCCTTGTACTGTTTGATAGACTTATATTTCCAGCTAGGCTAAAGTTGTAATGAATATAAAACCTTTATTTGCCATAATCCATGGTTTCATAATCCATAAAAAAAGGCCAATTGCTAATAAAAGTCTTTAAAACAAAAACCCACCACATTATCAACATTACAATAATAAGTAAAGCACAGAGAAAGCTTTAAATATTAGAAGTTGCAAGCTGGAAGTGTGGGACCTCATTAAAAAAGCACTGCACAAGAATGCTCGAGGCAAATGCCATTCAAAGTTTTTCTACTCTGAAGTTATTTAATTGTCACAGCAATCACAAGGGATAAGGCAATGTATAAAGGAATGGGCTTCTGTAGGCTCACTGCTGTTCAGTCTTCTGGAAAGGTATTCACTGTAGAAATGCCATCAATTTAAAATGCTTCTCAGTTCTGAAAAGCAATCTTTCTAACCTGAGGCTTGAAACTTCAAGCCATAGAGCATCTTCAGCTCAAACAAGCCAAATCACAAAGGGTGTCTGAGTGCCCCAAGAGACCAGAACCCCAAAATAGGGGCAAACTGAAGTATTTAGCAACTACAAATATTTGTTTTGTACAAACACACAATACCTGAATTCCTCCTTTTTTGTGTGTGTCACAAATTCCCATAAACCACCATTAAGACAACACAGCTTCTGCATTAGTTCTTTCTGCTCATTCCCTGAGCATTAAAAGCTAAGCTAGCAGTGCAGTATCAGGAAAGTCTGTTTTTTCCATATAACATATATTTGCGTGGACCTGCGCAGTTTCCCTTTTCACTGCATTTACAGTCATTACATGATTCTGCACAGACTGGATGAAAACATACTAAAAAATTTGGCATGAAAATTTACACATATACATATATAAATTATTACAATTGCTACAAGTCTGTAGACAGACCAGGCTTATGTACATGCTTAAGCACTCAAATTTAAAAGATCTGGAGTTATGCTGAAACAGATGTAGCAACACCATCGTTGCCATAAGATTCACTCCTCCAGAGTTACAGTCTTTTCTTGCTCAAGTATCCACTTCGTCGCTGCTTCCCATCAGCTAACAACCCATACAAAAGACCTACATTTCTCCTCACTTTCAGGAAAGCCACAATCCAGCCCAGCCTTCCCAGCTGTATGTTCAGGGAACTGATGTGAGGGGACACAAGCCTGGATGGATTATGGGTGCTCAGTTGAGCCGAACTCAGCTACCATCTCTGGGGTTCAGCTTCTAGCCACAAACCCTTTGCATTAGCTCTGTGCTCGACACATTTCTAAAACTGATACCACCTCCCCATGTCCACAGCTCCTTATCTCTCTGAGTAACTGGCAAAGTACCCCTGATGAAGGCTACTGAGTTACAGAAGAACTAACACAAACCACCATGTCACTAAATGATACAGTCTATCCACCAGGCCCCTATTCAACAGCCCAACATTTACAGCGTCTTCGAATCGCTGTTGCCTGTCTAAAAGGTCAGTCCCAGGGCTGGAGCTTTCACATGGAGAATCAACTAGATAACACGGGGAATGGGGAAGGAAAGGAGTTTCTTCACTGCTCAAGCCTTTCTGTCCCTCACATTTACTTCAAGAAGAGCATTAGATGGGCTGGCAAACACTGAACCACTACACTGTCTCTTCTGCAATGAGAATTAATAGCCACTGTAGTATGTCTATACAGAAGATAAAGGAGAAGCAACTAGAACTGAAGACTGCAAGATGTAATCAGTGAGTCTCTGCCACTATCTACTTCCAAGAAATCAAAGATGCTGTATTTCTTTTCTACCTTGAAGAAGATTTAAAAAGTGCTTTCCATTGAAAGTCCACATCCTTAATGATTTACATAAGACCTTTGGAGACTTTCCAAACACAAGAAACACCAAAACTGACTGCTCATTTCAATATATCTACTGCCAAAGATGGGAATATCTCATAAAGCTCAGAAACAGGACCTTCAGTTTCTTACCACTCTATGCCACTGCTGGTTCTGCAAAAAATTGTTCTGGAGTTCAGCTCCCAAATCCTGTCCCTTTAGAAGTCAATAGCTCTCCAAAACAAGCAAAACAGCTAACTGTACTGGGGGAAAAAAAATACATTAACACTACAGCAGCAAAGCAAGACAGTTTTTGACTCAGTGCCTGTGTATCCAGCACAGCATCCATAAGAATAACACAAAGTGTTAACACCTAAGTGCAAATTAGTGTAAAGTGGTGCAAAAGGCTCTCTCCCATCACCTTGGAGAAGAGTCACACTTTCAAGAGGCTCCAAAGAACAGCAGTATAGAAGTTGATCAATGACATTTTAAGTTTTACAACAAGACTTTACTACAAGAAAGTTTTAGACTATGTGGAGAAAAGTTGGCACAGTGCTAGTGCCCAACACACATGTGTCAGTATCCCACACTCACCTCTCAACTCTGCTAACCCAAACCAGCAGGTTTCAGAATGACCCCAACTGAGGGGGAGCCTGAAAGTAAATGATTAAACAGCTGCTGTCCAGGACAGAAGTTTAATTAATGTAATTAAACACATAATTAGGTTAATTGCAGCATGCAGATACCACCAATTAACTCACAAATTGCCAGTCCCACATATATAAAAACCAGTGCCTGAAATGAAGCACACGCAGCATTCTGGTATCACGGTGGGCTAGAAAGGAAGACAACAGAAGGGAACTTACTCCCCAAATGAAGGCACAAGGAAGAAGCGTTTAAGGATCTCAGCAAACAAAATATGCAAAAAGCTCCAACTTTAGACAATACACAACACACCAAGTCTCACCTGGCTGACAAACAGACATGCTAACAAACACCTGTGCATAGCAACACAGCTTGGGCAAGGTCTAGCACAGAACTGATTACATAGAAAACGACATCTGTGCTCTTTGAGGCAAGCTGACAAAGACACAGGTACCAAAGATCAGCTTAGCTAACACTGCAGCTACATTCCATCCAGTATTTAGGAGCTCAGTCTGTCACCTTTCCCCAGATGCTCAGAAGTTTCCCACGTGCCCTGAGCTCTGGCGGCACCACTGATGCTCAGCCAGCTGCTACAGCTGGGTGACCAGCCCATGCTGCTTCTCGCTATCGGTGCTTCCTCCTAGCACACAGATGTGGTCACTCTGCCAGGCCGGGCAGCAGG
Organism: Apaloderma vittatum; assembly: GCF_000703405.1. Lineage (NCBI taxonomy): Eukaryota > Metazoa > Chordata > Aves > Trogoniformes > Trogonidae > Apaloderma > Apaloderma vittatum. The sequence goes on along the minus strand of NW_009736951.1, from coordinate 9,001 downwards.
CACCAGCTGCTAAAGGGTGCCTGTATGTCTTAACTGGTCCTCAGAGCAGTGCTTTTCAGGAGATAAATGTGCCCATCTTTCCCTGAGTCACACTACAGTCAGGTATCTCCCTGTCACTTGCATGATTCATTCTCTTGTGATCCATCCAGAGAAAACAATATATATAATTTTTATGTCTATTCACCACTTTCACTGACATAGCTTAAAGTATATGGCCAGCTCCGTAACTGCATAATCTTATGGGTCTTTCAAGGCCAGCATTTTCCAACTGGTCACTATTAAAAGTCCTTACCTTATTGATATCCTTCTTGCAAGAAGGCTCAGATTTTTTCTAAGAATTCCCCTCTATGAGCATTCTCTTACTGCCAAATAACAATTTCCAGCCCTATGGTTCTTATATATCTGCTCTGAAGATCAAAATATTGCTTTGTTAAATAGACAAACAACATCCGTGCTCTCAGAAATGGCTGACCTTGATTATCTCAACTTGGGAATTGAAAGATTTAGAAAGTTAGGAACACGAGTCAAATGGAAAATAGAAAGAAAATGTGCAGACAACCCTAATTATAGATGTTGCTACATTTTGTTTCTAATACTATCATGATGGCAGCAGACAGATAATAGCAGTAAAATCAGAAATGGTAGGAAGGACTCAGAACACAAGCAATAACATAAACCACATCATCAGCCTGTGGAAGGCACAAAGCCGTCAGTAAAAAAGCTCTTTGTTCTGGCGTTGAGTTTTTTCTCTGTCTAATGGGAAGACACTGGTTCAATCAAGCTGTTTTGAATTGATTATCATAGTTGTTATGCTCTGTTTACTTGTCTGATTGTAATTTTTAAAGTCCACAGCCTGAATTACAGTATACCCAGTGTATTCACTACACAGTGATACAACACAAAACCATCACAGAGATCACACAAGGAATACAGAAGCACAGTATGGTTTTGCTGTTGCACAGATATCAGCAATAAGCTTATCAGCTGATACAGGGAAGGTGCAGTCATCTCTCTCACTGGAGGCACTGCATATCTGCAAGTTGCACCTCCTTCCTGACAGGACGAGAAAAATTAATACCAGCACTGAAAGTCCAGTCATTTCCACAAATAACTAAATGGTTGAAGCTGGCAGAATTAGCTTAAGCTACTAAGCCTCCCTATTAAAGTTTTTTATTCACATTTTAACATTCACAGTCCCATCTCGATGTTCTCTACTAACCATACTGCTTAGGTGCCACTGACATCTAGGTATGTACATGATTCACTTGAAAAAACATATACTCTTATGCTTGTCTTCCCTCCTGTTGTCCAAGGGTCAGAGTTTTCTGATGGGTCACCAGTACAGACAGTTGTAATTCTTGAGGCCAGATTCATAGTTTTTTATAGGTGCCAAGTACTCATAGCTCTATTCGTATCAGAGGCTTAGCAACTTAGGTTTGTCGTGCACCAAGTGGAGAAAATCAGAAGTTAAAACACAAGTTATCAAGCACCCATAAAAATATTGGTCAAAATAACTTGCCAAGGGTTACCAGCAAACAATGTTTCAGCACACAAAATAGTCTCAAATTCTGTCGAAAGGCATTTTTTTTTGTTTGAACATTCAAAACTGACATAGATTTGAAAATCTACCCCTTTGGCGAAAGATGTTTTGTCTTCCTTTACTGCAAAAGCTCTTGAAATGCTGGCAAGCTCCTGCTCCTGTGGGATGAGAGCCTTTGAAACTCCTCCCAGAACCCGTGAGGAACAGCACCGCTAGAGCCAGCAGAGAAGAAATCTGCGCAAGTAAAACCTGATCCTAAGGGCAAACAGGTTTTGTGGATTGTGTGTTGCTTCTTTCCTTCAGCTGGCACATTTATAAGTGGCTCTCTCTCTCCTACAGGACCTGATCACTCAGAACCGGGGCACAGAAGAACAGCTTGCTTTCCCACTCTGGACACAGGGTCAGCAGAGACTCTGGAGGAAACTTGCTGTTTCTCAGCTGTAATTACAGCAAGAGCACTTTAACTTTAAAAAAACCCTACAGCTTGTTGAACTGTGAGAAGCAAGCAATCCTGTAGCATTTAAAATGACATGCGATTAGTGGGCATTTCAAACATTTCTTGGGAAAGAAGCCCTGCTTTACAGGAATGAACTTGGTCCACCACACAACTGGCGACTGATGGCAAGGTCCTTCCAAGCTGATGGAGGACAAAAGAAAGTACCAGAAAGCACTCACAGAATTACTATAAAGAAGGACTACTGCATAGCTACTGAAGGACAAAACTTTCCTGTTAAGAGACCTGTGGAGAATTTGGCTATGGAGCCTCAGGAAAACATTTCTGCGTATCAACCATTTTGTGCATCATTATATAGAAAATGACACAAAACCAGACCCTTTCCTCTTGAAAGTGTAAAGCAGTACTCTCTCTAAGTATCAGGTTAGAGACAGCAATTACAGAAGAAGAACAATGTTAGCAGGACACAAATGTGCAAACGTAGTGGTCTTAGGTTTAAATTCTTCCTTTTTCTCCACCCATGCTGCCTTCTTCTGGGAAGTAGCTTCTTTCCCTGCCCATTTACCCCAAATCAATCAAACTCTTCAGCCATCTCCAGTGTTACCTTTAAAGCTTACCAGGTCAGTACATTATGCTTGCACAACCTATGGGATATCTGGCAATATCCAACACCAAAAGCTTACAGGAAACAGCATTTCTCATTCACATGCTGCTGCCAAATGCTTTCCCAGACTCCTTCCCCACTGCTTTCCACTTCTGACACTATCTCACATTAAATCACTGCTGAAGAGAGAGCACAGTCATGACATAGCTTACAGAACAGCTGTAGGAAGGAAAACACATAACTACTACTACTATGAGGACAGTATTTATGTCATCAACACTGATTTATGCATGCTTGTGCAGAGCATGCAAAGCTAGAAACTTAGTTCTGTTCCTGACCAGTTCTGCCACAGCTACTCCTCCAACCATCAAGAGAAGACAAGCTTCAGAGCAAACTGCTGTCCTTCCCAACAGGTGAACTCCTTGAGAAGTGTAGTTGCTCTCAGGCTCTCTTATCTTCCCTATTGTTCTGAATGTCATATTGTCCTGGTTTGATCACTCACCTACCCCAGTATTTCGCTGGCCACTGAACTACTGAACTGCCCATTTCATTGCACTGTGGACCCTTGCAATTCTCCCAGTACTCCATGTACCGAACCATTCATACCTCTCCACTACAGTTGCTTGCTGCATCCTATTTTCCATTTCAACCCAAACTTGCAATGACTCGGAGCATTTTCTTCTGTCTGGTTGCCCAATGACACAACACAATAGCCCTGTAAAACAGCAGTGTACCCTCCAGTCTTTGTACTATTCAAGTCTGAGTATGAATAAAAGATAACTCCATTCTGGATCTGAACTACATCCTCATGAAGGGAGATATCTTTTATATTGGCATAATCATGATCAGAATCTCATATACTTTGTATGGTACTGTAATCAAACCTGACAAAATCGGTACAGTCAACTTACCCCATGCCTGAGCATGCACTCTTCCTCACATAAAGAAGTATCTCAAATTCCCCTTTCAAGTCTTTGTCTGCTTCAAAGTGTCATGCTTCAAACCATGGTGTCTCAGCCACAAAGACCAAAGAAGAAAAATATTGCTCATCTGTTGGACTACAGGCCTGTAACTAGTACAAGGAAACAACCATCTTAAACACACATCGTGTAAGATTTTGTTTATTTTGGGAAGCAGTCAAAAAAAGAAGTTTAAGAGTTTGAAAAGGAAAAAGAAGAAACCTTAGGTTCAACTGCAGGTACTATTTCTTCCTCTCAACACCTGCTCCCCTTTTTGTCCACTCACACACGCCAGCATGAAAGGAAAAGAAAGGGAAATTCAGTGGTGACATGCTTCCATCTCACACCTGTCAGTGCATTTACTAACAGACCAGCAGGAGTCCAAAAAGCAGATGGTCAGCTGCACTGCCCTGAAAGGACAACCTTCTGACGCCATCACTGGAAAATGGAGGCATCCATCTATTTGGCAGCTTCAAGTCATACCTCAGAAGATGCTTGGCAGTGCCACACACATCTCTGCCTCACAGGTTCTAAACATAAGTGGAGAAGCTTTGATTGATTTGTCTGTTGTAGGTTTCACAGGGAGTGTGTTATGCTCTTTTATAACCGTGAGAGGGACAAAAAAAATTCTGACCCACTTGCCTCTCCCCTTGTCCTGTTTTTCCAGAAAGCTCCCCTCGTGGTCAGACAGCATAATCCAGTGCCATTCCTAGCCTGTACTGGGGACTCAGCATGCTCAGGTGCCTCTTGGAAACACCAGCACCAATGCAGGCAGGACAAACAGGAGGAGCTAGAAAGACTACGTACAGTTACAGGGAGATGACCTTATTAGGATCATAGAGACACAGTAGGATGGTTCACACAACCAAAGCCATGGGATGGGCACAGGCTCTTCAGGCAGGGCAGGCTGGGAGAACAAGGAAGGGGACTCGCCTTTTATTTGAGAGAGCAGCTGGATGTATGGAGCTCTGCCAGGACATGGTTCAGGAGTCAGTCAAGAACTTATGGGTCATGATGAGCACGCAGACCAACACAAGTGCCATTGTAGCGGGTCCCTGTAATAACACCTATCTACTTTATGCTGAACTTCAAGTTAACACTGGTGCTCTTTCAAGAGGCAGGTCCCTCTCTGCCTCTCTGCACAAAGTCTAAATACATTAAGAAGGACAAAGAAGGGAAAACAGGTTACGGAAGGCGATACCACGAGTCAGCATCTCAGCTGAGTACAGGACTTGGCTTCCCTGTGTCACACTACAGGGCACTAGCAATTGGGTCCCAGTGCCTCTCTCAGACAGCTTCTTCTCACAAAACTTCTTGTCATTTAAGTTGATCCTCTACATGAAGGTTCAAAGCAGTATTAGACATAATTTTCTCTGCATGAGAGGATCAGAACAGGAAAATCAGCCAAAGGTGGCACATAGCTAGGTCTTCTCCTCCTTTTAGCTGCCCACAGTCGGTGCAGCACCAACATGACACAGTGGCTCAAAGTAATTTGCCCATTTGGTAATTCCTCTATGACTGTCACAGGAGGTTGCTAGCTTTATGTGGTATAAGGCTCCCTTCCAGAAAAATACTCATTTTCCCCCTCCCATATTCCATAGCGCTTACCTCATTATTAACCTGCAGCCAACTTATTTGCATGAAGTGTGAGAAAGCCAGTTCCTGGAAATTTTAGGTTTGGCATACTTAGTTCCTGATAAAATGGATTTTTTAACTTTCCCATTTATATGAAGAAAGTCTTTTATGAAGAAAGAATAAGTAGAATACAAAATATTTTTTTAAAAGTGAATCAAAAAATAAAAGCCTAATTTGCGTCTTTGCAATACAGGAAATCACCTTCCTTTCCCCTCCTTCTGCATTTAAAAGCACCAATCTGAATTAGAAGCTTGAAGTTGAACAAATGTTTAAGGAATAAGAAGCTTAAGGAATTACAGTTTATAACAAATTTTCTCTCTAAAAAGCAAAAGGCAAGTTGAGTATCTTTTCCAGTTCTTTGTTTCTTTTGAAATTCTCTCAATGCAAAAAGAAAGCAAAAAATTAGTAAATAAAAAAACAGGATGAAGCTGGTATTGTGGGATGGCAAAGCTCAGAGAGGTGAGATAAAAGTAGGAAGAATGCACTGGTGTTCCATTATAGGCAAGAGAACGGGAAATAGAAGGGCCACATCAGATTTAAGGTGCATTTCTACAAACTATTCTCAGTGGATACTGGGTTATTTCCAACAACACAAAATCACTGCCAAACCCGTGTGTTTGATGCAAAAGGACACACTCTGTCCAGGGCCACACACACAAAGTGCCACAGCAGACCTGGCCATTAGGAAATAGAATTCCACTCATTTCCTTTCGAGTATGAAATGGGTAAAAGTTTTTGAAACAGGAAAATGAAGATAGGGTTCGTTCAAAATTGGAGCAACTGTGCTACTTCATATTTTACAAAAGTTGTACTAAAAGTACAAACTGTCAGTAAGTTATATAACTGTAATAAATAAGCTTACGGTTTACAGAATTCACTTACTGAACTGCCTAGAAGCTCTGAGACTGTTTATGATCTTCTTGGATTAGGATGATCCCCAAACCCTGGCATTACAGGGGTAATTACCCTGTAGTAATTTTACCAGAAAATAATTCACAAAAATCACCTCATTCAAGTTCAACTCCAAAGACAAAAATTTGTTCTTTAGCTTAAGTCCATTTATTTTCTCCTTCAATTTGGCCTCTGAGCACTTGGAAAATGTTACCAATCTCCAGCTTCCTCTTATCTTTTAGGGAAAATCCCTCAGGATCCTTCCCTTAACACTGAAGAACTACTGAACTGTGACCCTGAATCATCCCGCTCACCTGCACTTATCACGCAACCCATTTTTGCTTTTGAGATGGTGACAGCAGCGGGTGAAGTTTGCCTATTATCCAGAAGAATTTACTTCTACACCACATGCTACAGTTACTGGCTTGATTTCAAAGAAAAATAAATTTTCTACTTTCCTTATGGGCAAGAGGACTTATTAATAATTTACTTGTCTCCTTCCACATTTTTCACACCAGTTGCAGTAAGAGTTCACCAACTCTGCAGATAAAAGATACTGGCATTTTCACATATATTCCATATTTTCTCAGGAGAGCAGAATTTCTTCTATTAGGCTGCTTCTTACAATAGGATACATCTTCACATAGAAACTCAAGTTCAGATCTAGAACATTTCAAAGCTCTCATCTCCAAGAAACAAACTTCATATGACCCACAGCAACATCTACATCCTCTAGAACATTATTTTTACAAAGTGATAAATAGTTAAAATATAAAAGCAGTCAAATGCTTTAAAATGCGCTGATTTGGCAAGCACAACTAAACCTTATCAATCTCATTCTCAAGATATCACGAGATAGCTAATCTAGTGGCTAAGGACGTATCACAATCCACAAACCACTTACATATTACATCTAGGCAAGCTCTTTCTACTTCCACATTTTTTAACCTGCACCAGGCCTGTCTGAGTCCAGTAGCAATTATACATATTAAAATAACCATATCATTCTTGAAGCTGAAGCATAAGTGAAAAGTACTTAGAAGATTCCTCAGGTCTTCTACCATATTCACATATTAGATCACAAGTGGCATGATGTGTCATATGAATGGATGTGCTATATTTTAATTTTTTCCCATGCCTATCTAACTGGATTTTTCTTAGACAGAAATGGACTTTGAGACACAGGTTACTCTTATGTAGAAACCAAATTGTTGTCCAGGATTTCTATCCCTCAGCAACAGAGTTGCTGCTTAGGGAAAGGCCTCCTAGGACTGCAAAAGGAATTAAAAAAAAAAAATCTGTCATGCTTTTTGTGTGCTATAGGTATTTTGGCAAGTTCACAGGCAGGAATCCAGAATAAACTTCTGGCAACACAAACCATGCTCTTCTAGATTACACTCATGTACCTTCTTAATTTAGAATAAAATTATAAACTGAAGCCCCAGGTTTGCTGTCCTGCATATCAAAACATGATGTCTCTTGCAGATTCTCAAAGTGTTTTTTTCATAAGAGACAAAACACTCTTCTATTATCCCCTGGTTCACCTGCCTGAGATATTCTTCCTTTTCACTCTTCTCCCCACTCAGTCCATGTTCTGGATGCAACAGGCACTTCCATCTCAACCATAAACTTGAGTTTATGATGTTCCTTCAGAGTTCAAAACAAGCTGATTGTGCATGCTGATGAAAGTTTGGACAAGCCAGCACATTTCAGTGTTTTAAATCTATTTATATGAAGAAGTGTTAGAAATCATAGAATCACAGAATGGCATAGGCTGGAAGGGACCTTAGAGATCATCTAGTCCAACCTCCCTGTCATGGGCAGGGACGCCTCTCCACTAGATCAGGCTACTCAAGGCTCTGTCCAACCTGGCCTTGAACACCTCCAGGGAGGTGGCAGCCACAACTTCTCTGGACAATTTATTCCAAAGTCTTGCCACCCTCATACTGAAGAATTTCTTCGTAAGATCTAATCTAAATCTATTCTCCTTCAACTTAAACCCATTTCTCCTTGTACTGTCAGTGGACACTCTTGTAAAGAGTCCCTCCCCAGCTGTTCTGTAGGTTCCCTTCAGGTACTGGAAGGCAGCTATTAGGTCCCCCTGAAGTCTTCTCTTTTCCAGACTGAACAATCCCAGCTCCTGCAGCCTGTCCTCAAAGAAAGCAAAATTCTGCACTAATAAGCATGTGATACGAAAGACATTGGATGAAAAAAGAGATACTCAGAGCTGGGAAACCTATTTATTTTCCATATCCTCCTCATCATGATTAAATATTTCAAGGTAAGAATTTAGAAACACTGTGCAACAAAAAGAAAAAAGTTTATTACCTATAACACTATTGTAGTGTGAGCTCTCCCCTATATGCTGAAAAAACTCAAACCATTAACACTTCATAGCTTTCATCTTGTCTCCTGTCAAAAAGGACTACTTTTTTCTCCATTGGCATTTACAGTCCTTTAAAAAGTTGTCCAGCACCTCAGAGAGCCAGGTTAATCTCTGCAGGAGAAAGAAGACTGTAAGAATCTTGAGAATGAAAAAAATATTTCAAAAAAATCTTATTTCAGAAATTATGCTGATCGGATATGCACGATACTGACAGTGATTTGGAGTAAAATTTCCTAGGACTACTCTAGCATGAGGACTAGTTCTAGTATATTCTGAGGTACATTCCCTAGATCCATCAGGCTGAAGTACAACCTAAGTCATTAAGGCTAGATGACACATCATGATGATTCATCAAGCATATATATATATGTATGTAATATCGCTGTGGAATTTTTATCTATTTCCCTCTACCACCAAAAGTACATAGGCAATTTGCCCTTGCTGTTTGTAAACTGTGGGAAATTTAATCGCAATAATTAAATCTAGCTCTAATCTGGTCATATACACTTTAAATGACAAAAAAAAAAAAAAA
>NW_009736950.1:27029-41565 GCF_000703405.1 Apaloderma vittatum | reverse complement strand
AGGGGTGACCTCATAAATGTTTATCAATATGAAGGTAAGGAGGACGGAGCCAGGCTCTTCTCAGTGACGTGCAATGACAGGACAAGGGGCAATGGGTACAAGCTGGAACATAGGAGGTTCCACAAAAATATTAGGAAAAATTTTTTTCACTGTTAGAGTGACAGAGCCCTGGCACAGGCTGCCCAGAGAGGGTGTGGAGTCTCCTTCTCTGGAGACATTCAAACCCCACCTGGACGCGTTCCTGTGCAATCTACTGTAGGTGATCCTGCTCTGGCAGGGGGGCTGGACTAGGTGGTCTTTTGAGGTCCCTTCCAACCCCTGACATTCTGTGATGTACTGAGAATTATGTTACCTCTCTGGAGAAAGACACTGTTTTGTTTTTGTGAGTTGGAAGGGATCAGATACTGCACTTTTACATCTAAGTACAGATATAAGCTACGGTACACAACGTATCTCTTGTAGCCTGACCTCTGTGTTGAGTCCAAGACAGAATATCATGTCTACAAGAGTATCTGACAAATTCCTAGAAAGAAAGACAAAACTTTATCAGCAGTTACATCAATGTAGCAATTTCAGCTTGGAATTTCAGCTCAGAAATGGTTCCAATTTCAATACATTATCATTTGCAGTAAATAACATTTTCTAAAAACAGATTCCTAGTACAAATTCTGTAACAGCTCACCCATCCACCCAGAGAGAAGCACTTCCATACAGAGACAAACTACTCGTGTACCACTCATCTGCATTTGAGCTGTAGCCTGTGCAAAAGAAAAAAACTATTTGTTTTCTCCCCTTCCTTTGCTTTAAGGTTCCCTCCCTTGCCTTAGGGAGTTCAAGACCTAGAAGGTACGCGACATGGGTTCTCCGTTGCTGGAAAGTGTGAGATTAGTGTTCCAGTCAAGGATCAAGGATAAGCAGTAGCTGATGTTAAGAACCTCCAGTTCCCCTCTATCCCATTTCCTTTTTTCCAGAGGAATGTTTACTTCTCCAACTTCAAGTAAATGGCTCAGAAGAGTAAAGTAACTGTCATTTTATTACCACCATCCCATTGTCAGTATATCAAAGGGCAAAAATAGTTTCACTTGGAGCTTAAAACAGCAAACGGGACGTAGATCTGAGCAGACTTGCCAAGGTAAATTGTTGTAGTGTACTGCAATAGCATGTTGGTTATGAAAATCAAACCCACGAGCTGATGACGTGCTTGCAGCTTGGCAGTTTCGTGCTGCACATACACACTACGTTGAGTACTGAAGGTGAGTCCTGAGCCCGTTTAATGTCTCTGGCAGTAATGGTAAGGAAGGCTGTGTATTTTTTCCATAATAAACTCCTTACTTAAAATGCAAACCAAGGCAGTCTTTTTATAGAGCTGGACAATCTCAGCTTGTGCACACATCAGCACATATAAATGTAAAACCAAGACAAAAATAAGAAATCCAATGCTTACCTCAATGCTAGGAGGCACTGTAAGTACTGCACACTGTCTACCTTCTGAGAGAGGCAATCTCTTATCAGTGCCAAATTGGATGTACTCTTAATTTTCTGTGGACTCTGAGCCACACATGATAAGCTACTGGGTCTTCTCCACTTTTCAGTGTGGATGAGACTGCTGGGAATATCCCCATTCCCATTTCACAAAGTAGCTGCAAGTGCTCTCTCTGTATAGGAAGGAAAACGGTGTGTGGAAGTAAATGGGAGGACTGGGAAGCTACTTCAAAGCCATCATAAGCTGAGCATCAGAGTTCCACCACTGTGTTTCACAATCATAGAGTCACAGAATGGCCTAGGCTAGAAGGGACCTTAGAGATCATTTAATCCAACCTCCCTGTTGTGGGCAGGGATGCCTCTCAACTAGAACCTTAACAGCCATTTTTCTGATCCTTTCATTCCAGGTATGACCTGACGTTCCACAAGAAAGCACTAGTTCTAGAAATACACTGAATCAAGATACAAGGCTTGTTATACTCTCCTAAATTCCTGACAAAATCATGCTCGGCCAAGAGACACAAACATGTGGTATCACAAATTCACAGAGACAGAAACTATTATTTGCAACTTATGTGCAAGTTTCCTGTTAAGAGGAAGCCTGATACTACGTAAGAGGAATGACTTCTTCTTTCAAGGAGGGAGAAGAATCAAACTAGCAGAATTAAAAGCAAATCCAACTTTCAAAACATCAGTAAAATACTGTTAGCAATGAAGATGTCAAAAGCACCACCTAGAGAAGAGAATTTAGTAAGCAACTTCCACTTGATAGGGCTTCACACAGTAGGAAATTGGCCTAATGCTTCTTATTTGTTAAGAGTGAGGAATACTTGGCCAACTCATGCCCACATCCTTGTGGCACATGAGCTTACCACTGCTGAGCAAAGATCTGAGCTCACAGTGTGGCGTGTGGGAGGGGGATAGCCGTGGAAACTTTGCAACGCTGAGGAAAGCAGGTTTATAATTCCTGTAGTTGCTGTATTAGGGAATCAGTCTTGAGTGGGTTATTTAAAAAAAAAAAACACCTCTGAATTTTAATTCCGTGAAAGAACAGGCTTCAGCAACAACTTAAAAAATGTAAAATAAACCCAAAGCACACAACAGACTGCACGAAACTGAAGGATGCTGCTGACTGCACTGACAGATCCTAAAAGGTAAGTTTCTAGATGAAGGCACACTGGATACAGTATTTAGCAGAAGCACTAACAGCTGCTTGACCAATACAAAGTTGTAGCTGCTTATGCAACTTTTTTTAAATGCATCTTTTCAAGCGCATAATTCCTGCTAGAACACTTCGGGAATTTGTGCAGAATGGATTAAGCCCAGCACTTTGCTTTAAAATGGAAAAAAACCCCAGAATTACTATTTTGAGTGGGCTTTACCTTTCTTCAGGAATGCTTTAAAGTGAATATCATGTTATTATGTTAACACAGCTGGAGCAGAAATTGAAAGACATCAAAAGCTGATCTTGCTTTTATTGACCAAGTTTTTCCATATATACACACACACACACACACACACACACACTCTAGAAGCGGGAGAGTTAGATAAAGTAGATTTGCTTCAATAAATAGCCCCAAATCCCCATATACGTAGAATGAAAACTTGGCTTCTGAAGGAAGCAAACCATACCATTTATACTGCATCTTGCTAGCAGGTATAGGAAAAACATGGAAAACACTGTCATTAGCCCTTTTCAGCTCTTCGCAGCCTCTCCCACCGCTACAACTCCTGTGGATACATGCAGCTCTCCAGAGAAACGCAGGGCTGGGCACAGGATAAACGCTCCTCTGTGTAACATTAGTAGCCTCAAGGACTGTTGCTGGCTGCATTTGAGAATCAAACGTATGAAACCAGTTACGAGCATGTCACGTTGCTGCAACCTTCGGCTTCAGTCCTTCAAACCTGGACTGTTCTTCCCACTTCCACACAACTCCATTAACAAGAGAAGCACAGAAGCCACAGTGTTCAACTCAACTCCTCTGTTGTGTCAGACTTCTATGACAGGATGGAGAAAGCCCCAAAGTTCCACACCAAATTATTCCGCATGATGGAGGCACACTATGCCCCGTCTCTGACCCTTCTCATCTGCTCCCCTTGATCTTTATACTGCTCCACACTTCTTTTTTAATGGTTTCTCCACAACCTGATTAAAAAAAAAACAACCCCAAATCTGTTCAAAAATGCTCCCAGAGGAACATTTTTGTCCATCAGAACACATAATTCCTCCAGCTCAGGCCAAGACTCCAGCACATCAGTAAAGGATCTCCAGGAGAGGCTGACGTTGTGGCAGACAGCAGCACCCACATCAATGCCCCCACAAGGGAGGCGTGTGTATAAAAGCCAGGTCTTCAGCTTGGGATTTCAGGAACAGTATTGGGAGCGCTACTTTAAAGCCCTATCAAACATGTTCTACGGAAATTATCCAGATTGCGAACAAGAGAATCAGGCCTACCCTTCCCAAACACTTAAAGGAATCTGTTTAGGCCAACACATCTCGTCACTGAATAGCCATGGAGGAAAAAGAAAAAGAACCTAAAGTTAGGCTAAAATCTTCCTCGGTGCTGATTCCCACGAATCCAATTGTTGAAGCTCCTGCTCCACATGGGGCATTTTGCCACAAGCATTTCACTACATAAAACGTCTGGCACATTCTTTAACTGAGCACTGAGGCTGACTGATGAAAACTCATCTCAGCTGAGAGTTCAGTCTTAAAAGGTCCAGAGCTCCTTAAAAATCTTCCTTAAGCAAAAGGTTGCTGGGGATGTTCAAAATGTTTCTGAAGGCACACTGAATCATTCCTGCCTTTCTGCTACCATTTTGTGGCTGGACATGGCAGATGCAAGACAGCCAAAGCACCTTGATCATTACAGAAGGAGCCTAAGGCTGGACTTCCCTGCAGGCACCAGACCTTCTGTGTCAATACAGGGAACATTGCATCCTACAGCACATAGATGTATCACACTGCTTTACAGCTGAGTAAGTGCAACTGCCAATTGCAAACTTCCTTGGAAAACAAAGACATTTCCATCTGATGAGCACTACCCTAGAAAAGGAAGTCACAAAGCACAGTCAGAGATAAATACAATGTGCTAAAAAAGCTCTCTCTTTGTGTACCCAGCTGAAACTGAAAATGCAGATGGAGCTTGTGGTCACATATTGCTCTCTATAGTCACAAGGGAACTGATCTATACTGGCTTTCACTGTTTTACATCAGCATCACAGTCACACTGCTGCTTCAGGAGAGAGACAGGAGCACAGGACACAAACCTGTGTGTGCCTCAGTTACCCTCATCCGCAGTGTAACAGTCCTGGCTGGTTTTGTAGCAGTGACACAGGAAAAAACGCCTTCTGAAGTTCAAACATTCAGTACGGAATATGCAAGAAATAAGATGTGCTTTTCCTTGTTCCTAAAATGGTGACAAGAGGAGTTAGCTGACCATCTGATCCTTCCTCCTTCCTTCCTCTAACCATGCTAGAAATTTATCTCTTCATCTGCAAATAGTTGACATTTAGCAAACTTTAGGTTCTGGAAAAACAGAGATGGACCAATATGTTTCAGAAATGTCAGACCAGCATGTTCTGTGCTTTTACCCTCATCCAGCTATCTGTCTTTGGAGCTGTAGTTGAAGGAAACTCCATTCCTAATGGATCCATTCATGAGGGTTTTTGGACTCTCTCTTTCAATTTTTCCTCTGCTGAAGATAGTGTCCTGATCACTGTCAAACTCTGACTCAGAGACCATCAGACTGGAGTTGTGTTCTGTACTTCTGTGTTTTATACCTGCCAATAAAAAAGCAAAATAAGCTCATTAGAAAGGTTTTAGTTTTTAGTAACAACTAACCACCTACTCTCCTGCTTGTTACACAAAAGGTAAGTGAAAACATTCTCTGCAATCCAGCATTAACAGCATGCACCACTGCCAATGTCAGTATAAAAATCAGCCTAGGAGGTGTGTCATATACTGCTGGGCAGACACTCTTCCACCTTCACTGCAGGCCCCGCAGTTTGTGGCTCCAAAATGTGAATATATGTGTTTAAATGGGAAACAATTAGATGATCTTACACACAGCTAATGTACTTCTAATGGCTTGAATACGGAAATTAGCCCATTCACTCAACTATCTGATTAACATAAGCTGCAATGAAAGGTCATGGTTTCTATAGAGATGTTATGTCTGTCTTTCTAGGACAGCTATTTCATGGATTCTAATATTTCCCCTGCCGAAAATTGAAACCTGAAAAAAGGTGGGGATTACATATGTGTACTTATACATATAAAGAGTCTATCACCGTATTGATAATCATTCTTTGGAACCACTCTGATGGCAGAGGGAAGAACAAGAGTCAGCCTATCAGTACCTCAACACTTGTGTTTCCAACCAATTTATAAAACAAACAAAAAACCCGCCAAACAAAAAACAAATCAAACACAGAAGGTGAAGTCTACTGATGTTTATCAGGGCACTTAGGGGCCAGGAGGAAACTGTTGTGCAGCAATAAAATCTGTTCCGAGTTATAGTGTGTGCAGGCAACAAGGAGTTACATGGAGAAAGTCTGTGGGACTATTAGATGTTCTAAATTAAGATTAACTAAGAAGCTCAGAGCAGTGTCTGAGCCCAAAGCCTCATGAAAAAGTAAAAATAAAAAATGAAGTGACTGCTCTTCCTAAACCCGAAGGCCAGCTTCAGGGTTCCTCCTGACTGCAGGCATCAACACAAGCACAGTGACCATAAGCTTGGTGGGCAAGTTCCCAGCTGAAACACAGTGCTTACCATATTTGGGTCGTAGCTCCATTCTCTCCTGCTCATCTATGTTATCTAGGATGGTGTATTTTGTTTTCTTTCTTATCTTCATCCTCTTTCTGCTAAAAGAAAGTTACCACAAAGACATTTAGTTATCGTGTACACACAGAAATCCACTCTCTCTCCTTTTTCATACACACAGCTACATACTCCAAGATCCAGAATCTCATTGTACTTTCTCACCTCTGCTCAAAAACAGTTGTTGCAGCTCATACCTGTATAAAGCAGCTCTACAATCTGGGCCAGAGCAGGTAATTTGTTTTCTCTCTGACATACAGAGATGAAGAAAGCAGGAAAGGTTGACTTGCTTTCCTAGCTGCTCAGTTTGTTTAAGATAGCAACTAGACACAAGGCAGACATATACTCGTTCGTCTCCAAATAAAAAATGGTTAGTCCACAATTATTTTTTTTTTTTAACTAAGAGAATTCAAGTGGTGCTTGTCTGGTATGCTTACAGAGAAGACCAGACAAAAATGGATATTGGCTCTCTCATACATACTTCAGGAAAAAGGCTAACTTGTTTGTAGACAAATCTCCACCTGTTCTTTCTTTATTTAAATCCTTCTCCAACATCTACTTCCACAATGCTGCAAACATCATCATCTCTATGTTAAGTTTCAGCTACTCGTAGGAGTTACTCACCTGCCCATTAATAGAGAAGGAGAAGTCCAGGAGCTAGAGGAACAGACACAGAATTGTTTGTTGTACTAGATTGAGAGAGCGTACGAACAAAGGGCAGAAAAAAGGGCATTTGCACATGAAACCAAGTGGACACCTCCTAGAAGATGCTGTCACACCTGAAGTGCTTTTCTGGCCCGCCTTCTCCTAACTCTGGCGGGGGGTGGTGGGACCTGACTCTGGCAAGGTGAGGAGCAGCACTCCCACCCAGTGCAGAAGCCACCTCCTGCTCAGCCAGCACTGCAGCAGCAGCCAGCCCCTCGGCCTCCCCACCAGAGCCTTCTGAAAAACTGAGTTCATCTGGCAACTCAAAGCCTTAAAACCTCCGAAACTCCAGCCGATCTTGGTACTACAGCGTATCTTTTTGCTGTAGTTTCTACAAGGCAAAGAGCATCCCTTGCCATCTGTCCTGTACCGCATTTCCCTCCTCCTTTTTACACGTCTGTATTAACCAGTCCTTGCACTCTGGACACATGAGGACAAAGGACAAAAGCAGCTGAACTCCATAAACAACCCTTTTCCCATCAAATGCACTAAGCTACGAGGCTCCACCTCACACTGTGGAGAGGGACACACTTCTATTTAAACCTTTCTACTAACAGCATTGATCCTTCAACCATAAAATCAGTATCAACTCCCACTCGTTTCACAACGGCGTCCTTCACATACTGCAAAGACATCCTAGAAAAAGCTGAAAATCCAGTAAGATTTTTGCAGCATTTTGTTTTTGTTAACACATGAACAAGTTATCTGTCTGCTGGGTTTTTTGAGCAGCAGCAAAAACACTTGCTCTACTGACAGCACTTGCAGGGCCTTGTCACTTCAAAGGGAATTTCTTATCGCCTCACTGGAAAGACTGGAGGGGAAGCAGAGAGGGAACTATGTACCATAGTAGGCAAAACTGCTGGAGGAAAGAGGAAGCAAAAAGTATGTGACCGAGATCACTGGAGCACTCCTTGCCTGTCAGCCAGACACAGCCCATGCGTCCACCCATTCTGCCCAGGGGAGACACTGGGCTGGGAGTAGCAGCCTCCCATGCCCCAGAACACTCCCAAAGTGGTGATCTTCACGGCATCCCTCTTTTTTTCTTAGCATGGTGTACCTGGAGGACTCAGTGGCAGACCAGGAAGATCTGTAGTACACTCCCAGCATGTGAACAAGACTTATCTCTTAATATGAAAGGCACTCCCAATATTAGCTTTCAGTGCAGAATCGCATGGAGCCACAAATGGGTATTCCTCTTGTCAGTGAAAATGAGTCTATACAGAAATAGCTTCAGGAAACCCCTCACAAGTCTGAAAAGATTCAGTGGTTCGCTGCTAAGGACTGGACTCAAGTGTGACCATTGTGTGCAGTTTTTGCATAAACCCCATCAAATGAAATACAAACCAATTACCTTTTGCAGCAGCAGATGCAGAACCAGGCAAGTCCTACCATGACCACAATCAAAATAAAAACAGATACAGTCACATAGAGTATACTCCACTCTGAAAAAAGAAAGACAACAGTGCTTTTGTAAAGTAGTATGAATGGGATCATTTCCAATATAACTCTCTTAAAATAACCAGTCCTGAGGAATGGGAAGTGGCAACAGCAACTTAGGAAAATTTAGCACTGTCTGTTCTAAGAATCCCTAAAAATTCTTAAGTTTCCAGACTGAAGGCACACATTTGAAAATTTTCTTCCCCTCCCTTTTAGCATCCCTGGATACCTAAAAGTCTATGTGGAACCAAAAGCCAAGAGGGCATGGTTACCTCCTCAGCTGTCATGCTCTAACTGAAATAAACAGAGGGGGATCTCCAGGTCTAGCACTTCAGTAGTGCTTTAGCAGAGCGGTTGATCAGAGCCAGATCCTTCCACTCACATGCTTACACTTGTAAATCCAGAAAGATACGAGAAGGGTACAGAGACGTGCAATAATGTGAACTCCTGTATGCTCACTATTTCAGTGTTACTGTTACACTCTGGAACTCAGAGGTAGGGCAGGGCTGCAGGAAGTCCCAGCCTCAGGCTTAAAACCTACTGCCCTGTTTTGGTTGGCCAGTGAGTTTTCGCTCACAGACATGTGACCCCTATGCTTAATGGCTTGCAGAAAACTCCTCATGAATTCCTATATGTTTTCCTGAAGACTAGTGTATTGCTCAGCAAATGGCTCCAAGCCTGCACAGTATCAAGAGTTGAGCTTTATTTCAACTTAAGCAGAAAATCAATGTAGTTAAATTATAACTATTAAATATTTGAAAGAGAGAGAGGCTTAGTTGATAACTTAGGTGTGTCACAGAATACACACATGGTTAAGCTGGTAAAACTAAATTGCATTTCTCAGGTACAACAGGCAAACAGAAGGAAACTGTGACATAAATGATGCTAAAAAGCTGAGGTTTTAAAAGTCACTATATCCATTAGTCCAGAACACTGGTATTTTCTTTCCCTTAGTCAGCTATTACTTCTGGCACAGAAGCATCAATCGTCCTCTCAGACAATCTCAGTTGCTGCCTCTTCCCCAGTTTTGCAACAATCAGATGAATACTACTCAAAAGCTTTGCAATGTCCATGCTACTCAACAATCCTTCCAACCGGTTGCAAGATCTCTATCCCATGACAAAGTTTTCTTGCTTTCTTCCTCAACTAGTGATATTTTTTAAAAATTCAGATTTTTAAAATACTTTAAATATAGGCTGCTACTGTCAAGACATTATCATTTTGAGACGTTATTCAAGTATCTTTCTCTAGAAAAATATATTGCTGGGCTGGAAAACACAGAGGCTGTTTAAGTCTTCACTCAGCATCTAACTCCTAAGTATTTCCCATTCTCACAGCAAATAATCAACAGCCTCACAAGATGACGAGTTATTCTTGGAAGTATATCCCACAACATCCCAACTCACCACAATTACTCTCCCCATCATTTATATAACGATGAATTAAGTTTTCCATCCACAGCTGGTAGCAAATGCAGCGCTTTGTTATGGGATCACAGTGTCCATGTCCAGAGCACTTTAAAAGACAGGCTAAGAACAAAACCAAACACAGGGTCAGTTGGGTTGTCAGTCGGACAACTTGTCATGCCTCTTAATTTGAGACTAGATAGGTGGTAAAGCATTTAGTTCATAACATTCTGTTATTTTTTTACATCTCCCTTTCCTTTGGTGTTATGTGTTAAGTAGACTTACAGTTCAGCAGACTGCTGGCTGTGAAGAGGAAGATAAAATTATGCACACAACATTGAAAATGTATGCAGGCCAAGAACAGTTTACTCTAACCATAAAGAGTTGAAGTTGTGGAATTCAGACTTACTCCTTTCTTTCATGCTTCTAAAAATTTCTATAATACTTGAGAACTGAGGAATATCAGCATTCTTGGGTACTAGAAGACAAGCATCATACTGATAAACTAGAGCATATTTCAGTATTTCAAAACTGAACTACAGCATCTGAGGCAAAAACATTTACAAGCATTTTATGTATTGTCTTTAATGTCATATTTCAGAAAGCTACACCCAAGCCCAGACACACCAGGCGGAGAGAGGCAGCTTTCACGCACTGTTTCCAGGTGCTGTTTTAGCCAAATGCCTGCACAGTTCCAAGATGAGCAAACATGATCCAAAACATACCAGCCGTGTCAACTCGCAGGACTTTAAAAAGCAGAAAATCAGCCTTCTCTTTCAAAAGCTGTACGTGCAGAGTTCGCGAGACATCTGTTGCCTTGATCACCTCGGAGGGATGCCCGTTCTGCACGTAGAACACAACTGCAGTGCTGCAGAAAGAACAGCTAAGGTCATGACTGCTGTCAAAGTTCAGTTTACAGCCTTTGGTTTCATTTGTTCCTGAAAAGCAAATGTCACCACTGATAACCATTAGGGATTTCTGGTTTTGGATCAGTCAACATCCGTGGACTTGACTCTGAGCCAGGATCACCAGCAGTTCTTTGGCCTTTCTTATAAGAAAGGTGAGAACAACAGCAAACAAATTTCCCTCCTTGGTCTTCTTGACTTGTGCTTTCAGGGAAGTATGTACACATTTGCTCCCCGACTCTGACCTAGAATGTGTCCCAAAGCACTCTCAAGCAGTCTGAGTAACTTTAGGAAACAATTTATGAGAAGGAGAAGCTCAGAAGCAAGGGACTCTCCCTCCCTCCTTCCCTTTTATAAGCCAGGTGGTGTTGATCCCATCCTGCACCAGAGCACTTCAGGTACATCTTTATCTGAAAAGCAGTAACTGGAAACTGTGATTAAAAATATCATAGTCATAAAAGATAGATTTTCCAAACCGTTTGGTTTTAACTTTTAAGAGGTTCCCCGAGAGTTAAACAGACACCAAAGTGGCTTTTAAATTACCAAGTAATCAACAAAACGTAATTTAAAGATAACTCATGTGAATAGGTTCTACAAATCATGCTGAGAAGTCTCTCGAGGTATGCACAGCCATCTCTAACCCTCTGCACCAAGCACAGGGAGTACTTCTAATTCAGAGTAAGATACTGCACTTAGGAGTATCCAGTGTACAGTTTTCTCTGAAAAAAAATATGGATTTTTATCACCAGTTATGTGGGAAAATCTTTAGAAAATATTTGGAATATCAAAACAGAGAAGAAGTAGAAGAAAAAAGGGAATAAAACTGATTTGATCAGATACAGCTGGAACCTTACTCTGAAGTACAATACTTGACTGAGAAGTCTGTCTCACTCCATCCAGCATTTGTGAAAAATAGCAGCACTGTATGGAATGAAGACACTGAAATATACGCATGTGATTTCTTTAAAGGAATAAATAAAAAAACCCAGAGTTGTTGCTGTTGTTTTTAAACAAAATACTTCCAGAGAGCATACTTCATCAATTTTCTACCACAGCAGAAGAAATTCACCTTTTAAAGTATGTACTACTGAGAGCTATAGCTTTTTTTTTTGTCATCTTAGAAAATATTATTTTGCAACTAATTATAAGCTGTGAAAGAGTCAATGAAAATCACAAATCTTCCTGGCACAGCAGGATCACAGAATCACAAAATGTTGGGGGTTGGAAGGGACCTCTAGAGATCAACTAGTCCAACCCCCCTGCCAGAGCAGCATCACCTAGAGTAGGTCATGCAGGAAGATGTCCAGGATATCTCTGTACCTTATATCTGAGTAGGCTTGTATCTTCTGAACTTTGATATCTGAATCCAAAACATTCAGCAACACGGCCAGTTGTCTAACCAGGGTGTCCTTCTGCTGTTCACTCAGCTGTCCCACTCCAACTTGCAGAATCAGTTCCACCAGACCACTCCTTTTGGGATCTGGCAGAAGAAGAACATGTTATTATTCTGGAGCCTGGCAAATATTTCAGCACCAATCAAAGACACCATAGAATACTCAAAAGTATTTATTAATACTATATTTTCCTGTATAAGACCCATATCTCTTATAACTTGACCTCTTAGAAAAGCCTACACTTTCACATTCCCTCTGAAACAAACCTGTGCATCCCAAATCAGCAACCCAGCTTAGCAGCTGAAAGCAAGCACTTCAGTGCGTGCTTCAGCTCAGCATTAATACATTTCTGTGCAGAACAACAACTTCTGTTCCTGTAATTCCCGCCATCTTAAGGTCAGAGTTAATCACTAGATGAGCTGAATTTGTAAGTTCTCTGCTAGTTACCTACCACTGGCTGCCACCTAGGAAAAGGACGGCAAAGATGGACTCTCACGGTAGCATGCAACTCTAAATGCGGATGGTTAATTTGAGAATATCAAATGTCTACTTTTACAAATCGAGGGTTCTGTTAAACAAGACTTGAACTTCGAGAGTGCTATGCAAACAAAAAAAGCTTCACAGATGCCCAACCAGAATCCTGAGCCAATTATTATGACTACATTCAGCAATAAAGTGAGAAATAAACTGGTTGCCCAAGAACCAGACAAACAACAGATCTCTGACAGACCAAATATTCCAGACTCATTTGCTCAAACCTTAACTTATGCTTCCATCACACAGCCATTTAACCTGCATTTGAAAACAAGTCTACATGCGAGTAACATCAAACCATGAAAAGACAATTAAAAAACTCCTGAAATTCTTTTTGGTTTCGTCCTTCGGGATGAAAAGAAGGAAAACAAGCATTAAAGCACACTTTCAACTATCAAACACACAATTGCAGCATTTGTATCTAAACTTAATGCTCAGCTCCCTTCTCTTTCCATTGGCCAAACTAATTAACAACCAGAAAAAAAAGAAACAACAACCTATAGTGAATTAAAAGCCACAAAAACCTAATGAAAATATTAACTTGGAAGTATGATTCTTATTTTTGTTTCCAGTAAGGCAATGGTGTAATTAGCACTTTAGAATTTTGACATGGCATCTTCTAACATACTCAGGCCTATGGAGAGAACAGTAAGGCAGGAAGAGAGAGGGCTGTTTGCTTTTTGTTTTAACTTGAGAGAATCTTGTCACCATGGAAATAAGTGGAAAGGAGAACAAAGATGAGGTATTCACAATGTATGGATGACCTTTTAATTGTCATACCAGGCCGCACTTCAACAGTTGCTGAATCAATATCTGAGTCTCCTTTAGCATCAGTCACTTTCAAGTGAAACATGTAGGTCCCTTCCACCAGATTAGTGAGCTGCAGCACTGCCTCATGGTCTGAGCCATGGATCACGTCCTGCAAAAAAAGGTACTGGGATGATTCCATCCTCAGAGA
This sequence comes from Apaloderma vittatum, assembly GCF_000703405.1. Taxonomy (NCBI): domain Eukaryota; kingdom Metazoa; phylum Chordata; class Aves; order Trogoniformes; family Trogonidae; genus Apaloderma; species Apaloderma vittatum. The sequence continues at coordinate 27,921 of NW_009736950.1, read as the reverse complement.
CAGCTGCAGGTGTTGACTCTCAGCTAGGGTACCTGGCACGACAGTGCAAGTTCTTGCTTTGGCTTTTGGGACAAAGGTGATGTGCACACAGTTTATAGCAGAGTAATGCAAATTTGGAAGAGGCAAAGGATGTCTGCACAGTATGGGTATTTTCATTTTAAAAAACCCAATAAAAACCCAAACTGACGGAACAGCTGACACTCTCAAGTACTCATCTGCTTGAAAATCTGACAGTTACATTGTTACTTATCCAGTGTCCTCAGTTCTGCTTTCTTAACTCCCAAATTACTTTCTTTGGAGTTCATGTATTTCCAACCACCATCTCTGCCAGCTATGTTTAAGCCAAACCTATTCAATCCCTCTCATATCCTCACATGAATTACTTTCTAGAAGCTTTGTTATCATTTTACTGTTTCTCCTCTCCCAATTCTTGCTGATCTGTCACTACCTGACTGCGAAGAGCTGTCCTCAACATTCTGTGCAGACAGGCAAAAGAAGCTGCCACAGTTTAAGTAGCTGATATAAACTTCAGATTACTGTAAGATAGTTCTGCTTTGCACCTCTCTTGGAAAGCAGACTTCACTGTCCTAATGATCTAGGCTGTTCACTGTGCACCTAGCACCAAACACCGTTTTTATCTTAAACTGCAAGTTTCACCTCATCTAGTACTAGACACGATTCCTCAGTCTTTATCAGTACTTCTTGCTCTCTCAGACTCTTCCTCCTTTGGAATACTTGGTTTTCAGATGATTTTTCTCTCAAACACATTAGCTTGGTACTATCACTATTAGTCCAAGAGACACAACTTTTTTCTTCTGCCTTTAGTCTTTCCCAACTAAGCCCATGCTGCTGCACTCCTCTTACTCGCCTACCACATTCTATAGCTGTGTTG
>NW_009736950.1:25376-26998 GCF_000703405.1 Apaloderma vittatum | reverse complement strand
CACCAGCCCTGAGGAACCACAACATTCAAGAGAGCAGGGGAGACAAACCAGAAACAGATACTATGCCTCACAGCATCTTCCAAGTCGCACCTGCTCTCCCTGCTGCGTAACAGGAGATGAATTTGACTTGTTACAGCCTTCATGAAACTTACCCCAGCTGCTGGGCTTTGGCCATCTCGAATCCACAAATATGATACAATCCCTTTGTCATCAGCAGACCTTGAGCCATCCAAGGTAACAGAGTTATCTGGAAGCACTAGAACATGCTTCCCACCAGCATGTGCCCGGGGTGGACTGTTGTTTTCTAGCCATAAAAACACGAAGAACTTGTTTTCACAACACGCAAAACAGAACATGTCATTGCCAACATGTCCCCACTGCAACTCCCCACTCGATGATTACAGGTAGCAGTGACAGAATCGCCTGTCAAAGGGACAGGGAAAGGATGAGCGGGTACACAGAATTTGGCTACAGGATTATTACAACTTGACAAAAGCAGAGCTGCACCCCGACACAGCATGGTCAAAACCAGCATTTTGGAGCATTAATTACAACTAGTTCTGCATATATTTAACTTTTAAAGAGCTTGCAGTAAGCTAATTCTACCAGTCACTCACAGTAATACTTCATGACATAATAGCAGTAACTCCTCTTGAATACTCTTGAAATATGACAACAAATACGTTATCCCTTTCTGGTCTGATTTCTTTTACATTCTGATTGAATTATCCAACAAGCAGCCTACCATATCCTAAGCAGCAGCAGCAGCTCAGCTTACCTTCCTTCACAGTAACAGAGAGCACAGATGCACTGCTCAAGCCCTGTTGGTCTTTCACGGTCAGCCTGAAGCGATAGGTACCAACCTGAAGACCAGTCACAGTCGCTATTGCCTTGTCACCATTTTCCATCTGTACAGAGCTTGGTCCACTGAAACAGAACATTTCAGAAAAATAACCCCTGTACAGCCAGCCAAATTGTTCTTTCAGCAGGACTGGTTGTGCCATTTGCTTTTATGCATATCACAGTTTAAACACCGGTGCTTCTGGCAGGGGTAGAGGAACTATGAGACAAGAGCTTAGTTCAGAGAATTCATTAATCCATTTTTTCCAAAACAATCAAAGCACCCAAGCATCACACATCCAGTTATTAGAAGGGCAGAAAACACACCCCAGAAGTTTGATCTCCTCGCTGTACTATTTCATGGGATCATGTAAACACTGCTGCTCAAAGAACCACTCCCAATATGTACAGGGTGCCAGCAAACCTCCTCTTGTACCGCTGATGACAGCTGCCTCAGCTAACACCTTGTCCTTTTATTAAGTTCTAAACCAGTGCATCACCCAACACAACTGCACAAGGGCCTCTGGCAACCCATCACTTTCACTTTGTTCTCTATTTTACTAGACGTTAGTAAAATCTCTAGATACCTGATATTCTCCCAATGATAGAAGACAATGCCTTGGTCATCTTGGCTTTTGCTGCCATCCAGTGTAGCACTTTCTACTGGGAAGGTCAACTCCTTGTCAGGGCCAGCCACTGCTACTGGAGGGCTGTTATTTTCTGTAAAAATCATATATACTGTGTGACATTTGCCAGGTAGTCACTGACAAAGACTGTCAATC
>NW_009736950.1:18357-25345 GCF_000703405.1 Apaloderma vittatum | reverse complement strand
CAGGAAGATTTTACACAGAATATTATAGTATACATTTGTGATTTGTACCTCTGAGCCAATAAATCAAGTATAACATGCATAAGCCAGCAGAAAGAACACAGGTTGGAGAGATCAGCTCTGCGACAAGCCAAATTCCACAGCAAGTACTTCCCTTTTTACAGTCATATCTGAAGACACAGTCACACTCCAAAAACACTGCAGCACGCTCAGTGCATTGTATGAAATGCTTTACAAACAAGAGTAGTGGGGTATTCTCCTGGTTCCACCACTGCACCTCTCATTCAAAACCACCCATATGAACATGGGTCTTTGCCCTCGAAGATGATACTGGCCCAGGCTTTTTGCTGCTCAAGGTCAGCACAATGCCACTCGAGTTAATGTCAATTTAAAGCCTTTAAGGATTTAGGGCAGAAACATATAACCTGTTCCTTTTTTCCGATTTCAGTCTCTGCTTTTGGGGTATGGTAAAACTGACAATGCTACCATTTTCCTGGATACTTATTCATCCTTAGATGAGACTTCAGCACTAGCTGAAGCTCCACACTCTAAGCAGGCTTAGAGGGCACCTCCATATGCTGCACTTGTGATTCACGTTCTAGATTTCCACAGCAAACGCCTCCTCTAAAGTTTTCCCAGAAGGGGTCATCTACAAAAAGATGCATAATAAGCAACAACAGGAAAACGTTGCCCTATAGTGGAATGCAAGACCTTCAGATGGGCAGAAAAATCAGCTCTGGATGTGACAGAGGTAGAAGAGCCCTTGCTGCAGGGCTATGGGACACTCGGGCTGCCCCTGCGGTGGTACGATGCAGGAGGAGGCACCCAAGGACATCGCTGCAGCTCTGGCCTGGCCCAGTCCCACAGGACCTGGGTGTGCCAGCGGCTCACTCACCCGGCTGCACAATCAGGGTGACTTCGGCCGTGGAGCGCTGCCTTGCCGAGTCGGTGACAGTCAGCTGGAACATGTAATCGCCTTCCTGCATGGCAGAGAGCTGGAGGTATGGCGTCCGAACTCCCTACGTGGTGTTTACAGAGATAGAGACTTGAGGTAAGGCATAAACACTCACGGATTATGAAAGGTCCTACATGCAAAATGCGAAGAAAAAGTACAATCTATTTTAATTCAGAAGTACAGTGTTTGAGCAACCATTTCATTATCGCAATTGCCCTTACCAACTCAGAGAAATGTCTACAGATAATAAAACTTAATTTTTTATGTTGGTATAATTGCTGCATTACCTCTGCACAATTGTGAAACACACAGGATTAACTTTCTTAACTGGAAAATTAAACACTGATGGAAACTACTACAACTTTTCCATTTCCTTAGAGATGCTTTAAAAACATCATCACATTCTTTAATATAATATTTACCAAAGCTTGACTTGATCCTAGACAGATAATCTTCTGGAAAAAACATGTCAAACAAGACAATTCTGTCCTGAGTATCCTCTTCCAGTAGGCGTTCTTGTGTGACCTACTGTAGGTGATCCTGCTCTGGCAGGGAGGCTGGACTAGATGATCTTTTGAGGTCCCTTCCAACCCCTGACATTCTGTGATTCTGTGATATCTACATAAGCTTATAAAATGACTGGGCCCAGCTATAGGTCCATTTGTGGCACCTCTCATATGAGAACTAACAAATCACAATGTAATCAGGTTTGTGGTGGTTTTTTTAGATAAAGATAATAATGAGAATTAAGGGACTTAAGTGATTAGAGATATTTGTTACATTGCGCTCTAACTGTGGATACCACCTAACACACCTGAGACCAGCATCCCCAGCTTCAGGGACACAAAAAAGATTGCCAGGCTCTTGAAAAGAAACTCAGAATCACAGAATCACAGAATGTTAGGGGTTGGAAGGGACCTCTGAAGATCATCTAGTCCAACCTTCATCCCAGCATATCTAACCACTACACCATAGCCTCAAGTGCTAGATCTACTTTTCTTTTAAACACCTCCAGGGTTGGTGACTCCACCACCTCCCTGGGCAGCCTGTTCCATGTTCCACTGTTAAATGCTCTCACATTTCCACATTTAATGCCCAATGAATCCATTAAAAATCTTAAGCAGTCATTCCTTTCTTTCAGAAAGGTTGCTTTAAGACTGAACAACTCTTAAAAATCAGAATTCAGGTTACATGGATGCTTCTGGAAAGTGCTTGTCTTGGGAAATGAACAGAAATAAGCCGTTATGCTATTAGTCTGCAGTTTAATTGCCTCTACAGTACATGCTTGCATGACTATTACTCCTTTCCTGAACAGATCTACAAAGTGATCTCTTTTAAGTTCTGAAGGTCTAAACCATTTGCAACATAGCAGAAATCATGCATTTCTAAAAAACCCGTCTCTGAATTCAGCTGGCTTCATTAATTACCTGAACCACCTATAGAGTTGCAAGAATCTCCAACTTACTGAGTGCAAGCCCACTGAAAATTTTTATTAACTTTTCTCAGATTTAAAAACATCAACAATACAGCCATGAATATAAGAGCATAAATTCAGTAAGCCTTCACAGGAACCCATGTTTTAGTGAGCCTAAAAAACCCCACCACAGAGCACGACTGCATAACATTGCCAAAACTCTTGTCATCTTTGGCTCAGAAAAATTAAGTTTCTGTTTGAGTCCCACTTTCTCCAGGAGAAAGTGTTACAGGAAAATCCTGACTACCCCTCCATTCTGCCTCAAAGAGTTTTCAGCATGTCCAGTGACTCAGAAGATGGAAATCTGCGAAGCAGGCTCCAGAGTCCAAGAACAGACATTGTTAACTCAAAGTCTTTCCAAAACACCAGGGAATAAACAACAGCAGGACCCAAAAATGGCCATAAGGAATTTAAAAAAAGAAAAAAGAAAGAACTAAAAGTAGCATCTAAAGTAAGAGCTGAATACATTAGAGAGGAACAACAAAAGCGAGTAATAGCACACTAAGAGTAGTTTCTTAGTTATGCATTTGCCCACGTCAGAGACAAATATAAAAGGACTTTCCAATGCTATGCAAGGAGAAACAGGCATACCTGCATTGCTACAACCTTGCCTTTGCTTTTGGGACTGAGCGACCACTCATAGCTGACAATTTCGTGGTCGTCACTGCTCTGGTTTCCATTCAGTGTGATGAAGTTCTGGGGCAAGGTGACTGCCTGATTAGGTCCCGCATTGGCAATAGGTGGGTAATCCACGGGCTTGTTGACAGTCAGAGATGCGATGGTGGAATTGGCTGCTCCATCTGAATCGATCACTGTGAGTCTACAAGAAAACCAGTATTGGAAATCTGTTAAGATGGGCTTCTGCCAAGTCATAAATCCACAGATTAAGTTTTTCTAGCACTTTTTGAAACACTGAACCAGAGCCACTAATTAGATTAGAAGAACTTCTGCTTCAGAAACATATCCCTCAACTAAGGTAGGAAAGAAATTCAGAAGACCCTCTTCCAAAGACAGCTTTCAATCTTTAAGAAAAAAGAAAGAAAAAGCCTAGCTATTCTGCATCCCAGACAAAACCCTTTCCCTGAAATCAATGGCAACTTCATTGATTCCAAATTCTTTGTAGCATGCCATTACTAATTTTAATGGAGCTTAGCATCAGCTCAGGTTTTTGAAGATGTCAAGTCACAAAACTAAAAAAGTTCAGGGTTTAAAAAAAATACCAACACAACAACAAACCTCACTTGCCTTTCAGAAACATGACAAATCATCTTAAAATGAGACTGCTGCAGCCACCTGCAAGTGCTGAAGGACGGCTTTCCACACTGCAGCAACGTACTACATCTTACATTTGCCTCTGCTGTGAGAACTGCACACGAAGCACAGGGAACCAAACCACTCTTGAACCCTTCCCTTAGTGGGAAGAAAACTAGTGCTCATTAGTTCAGTCATTAAGAAACAGACTTTTGCAGTAGGTGCGCATCCAGGCATCAGGAGCACCACAGTTTGTTGATCAGCTAATTTCCTCTAAGGTTGAACACACCATCCAAATACCTCAGCCTCCCCTTAAAGGTGCACAGATACAGCAAGGAGTTTCTTAATTCCTAAGGGTTCAGAACATACTGAGAGCATTGCTTGTAAGAAAATGCTCCCCTTTTTAACACAGAAAAAAGTTCTACGCTCATTTCTGCCACTGTACAATATGGTACAGCTCCAGCAAAGAACACAAAGGGAAAGCTGAAGCCATGCAAATTTCGGTGAAGCTTATGCAAAGTACCACATTTAATGTGGATGTACTCTGGCTTAGACAGCCTGCTGATGCTATGCTGATAGAGAACATATTGACTGGCAGGCTGTTGCCCACTTGGAAGTCAAATAATGCAGGCTGGGTCATTGGGAAGCCTGCCTCTGTGCAGATTAGATTTTAGGTTAAGAAGTTCAGAAAACAAACTCTGATTTTAATTAAAAGCACCAAGAACCACACACATTTCTTCCATCATCTGGACAAAATTCAGCTTCAGCAATGCATAAATGGAGGAAAACAGTAACAAGGCAAAGGCTTTTACGAAGAACAGTCACTCATTAAAATCAGCACACAGTGTTGATCCTTGTGGGGATCTGTCTCACAATACTGTTCTGTCTGCCACCACCTCCTGGAGGATGACTTTCACAGTCTGACTGCACAGTTTCATCTTAGGACACCAGCCCACTTCTGAGTTGGAGAAAATGATAATAAAAATAAGCATGTTCTGTCACACTTATTACTGCTGGGAATGGGAGGTATTTAATTTCTGATACCTTGTTTGTATACCTTTGTCATGTAAAGGATCACTACACCACTATCACAAAATTTCCGCAAGCACTTTTTAAAAACAAACTGCTCCCTATGTCTCTCCACTGGGCAAAATGAAGGGTAAAAGCATGCAGAAGAAAAATGAGTTTGTTTGTTTGTAGAGGTATGTGTGAGCACAAAGGGAAAGAAACATTTAGCTGATGTCACAGAAACAGCTACAACTCCAAAGGAAAGCATCTGTGGAGTTACCTGAAAGTGTAGTTTCCAGGAACAAGGTTGGACAAATGCAGGACAGGTGTGTCAGCAGATGCCTTCTGCTCTCGGAAAGGACCTTTGATTTCCTCCCAGTGGTAACTCACTATCTTCGTATCATCTATGCTTCCTGCATTCATTAAAGAAAAACACATCAGTTTCTTGTGGTGATCTCAGGAATGAGTACTATAGGTCTTTCATGCACTGATCCCTAGCTGTTTTTGTACAAGTATATTTGAGCAGGGTTCACGTACCATACCTGTTAAACCACAGATTCCAAGTTACATTTGGTATGGTTTATCTAAACAAAGAATTCTTTGCTCATATGCAAATAAATATCAGTCTCAGACTCCACACATTCCAACTTCACTGTTCTCAGTGATTATAAATGGAATTATGACATCTCATCACACCCCCATGCCAGCTCTCTACCATGGCCCCAGCTGCACTGGCACAGAGGCTGCCTGGGCAGTGCAGAGGAAGCTGTAGGAGCAGCTGTTCTTTGGCTGATGCAGCCTCTGACACACTGCATCTCAATGTCCAAGTGGAAAGCTACATTTTACCACTTTATTTATTAAAATCCACTAAACAAATTATGATTTAGGGAACTTCTGAGAAAGAAGAAGGAGTTTTACTTGTAATTGACAAACGTTGTAGCTGTGTATTAAAAATATAGGATAAAAGCACAAGATGGTCCAGTACATACGACTGCCATCAATGAAGGTAGAAGTTGTAGGCAGAGAAACCTCTTGTACTTTGGGTGAAGCAACAGCAACAGGCGGCGTGTTAACTCTAACTGCTGTGAGAAAAAACAGAAGGGGGGGGAAATAGTGAAGGCCCAGGCCAAACTCATCTGTTAACTCTACAGTCCCCAGTGATTTAAATCCAGGACTGACAGCTTTCCAGCATCTGCTGTCTTTTTCAGACAAGGGAGAGACAAGGTTACAGAGGAGCAGGGCGCTGAGGCAGCAGGATTCCACTGCAGCTGCTTTGAACTGGTACCACTCAGACCAGACCTGTGCGTATAACCAGCAGCTAAAGGTGCTTCAACACCTCATCACTGTTCCTGGCTGCACTGGAGCAGGGGACCAGAAAAGGTGGCACAATGCTCTCTCAGGCTTTGCCCAAGAAGGGTACAAGGCCAGAGAATGCTTCAACACAGTGAGCAAGATCCTTAACTCTACTGCCTTAAAAGGCTTTAAAGATATAAGACATGAAATACCTCTGCATGACTGGAATACCAGATGTCCCTGACAGGCAGTAACCGACAGACTATTAGATAAGCATGTTGTACAACTGCTTGTGTTGAAGAAATTAGTTTAATAATTTTAAGCAACTGATTTACCTGGTTTGACTGTGACATTCACAAAACCTTCACCAAAGGCATTTTCACCAGAAACCGTCACTCTGAAGGCATAGAGTCCCACCGATAACTGAGACAAACACAGAACAAATCAGGTTACACATCAAATTACACAAAAGCAATAAGCATGAATCTGCCAATCATACTGTAAACAGAGAAAAATCTGGGTATCTGAAACCTAGAGCTCCTTTTGTCAACACATACTCTAAAGGCTACTAGACACTGCCCAGAAGTGGGGAATACAAAGTGAACTTTTACTCCTAGAAAATTATTAAAGTGGCCTAGAAAAGATACTTCTAATCTGGCAAAGATTTGATGACATATTACAATTGAAGAGACTCTGGCAGTCATTCAGACTCCTTGAGCCACGGTGCCCTTCCTCACTGGTTAGATTCCTGTGAAAGGAGCGCATAAACACAACAAACCTGAGCTTGCAGCTCACTTACCTGGGAGAGCTTCAAGGTCTGGCTGTGCCTGCGCTCCATTTCACCACCGTAGTCTGCAGGGTGACTGATTAAGCTCCACTCATAGGTGTAGGCTGTTTCTAAGAGCAATAACACAGCATAAATCATCAGCCTTGCCTTCAAGGTAAGGCCAGGAAACAAAGAAATCATCCACCAGATAAAATGCTACAGAGCCCGCAAAACAAGGCAGCAG
>NW_009736950.1:0-18326 GCF_000703405.1 Apaloderma vittatum | reverse complement strand
ACTTGGAGTGTTGTAACTTGGTAAAGCAGCGAGGAGGTAACGAACTTCACAACCGATTTCTTCACAGAAACCAGCTTCACGGGAAGCAAATGCATTTTCCTAGGAAAACATGCTCTTTCCTGCTACAGTTCAGAAGCAGGTCGTTTTAATGTTGCATTGACAACCCACCTCCCTCCCTGCCACCTCTGCTTTACAGCAAGATGCTGTAATCTTGGCTATATCATCTTCTGGTAGAAACTAAAGGCTTTCTATTGAACTATCTCACTCATGAGTTCAGGCTCTGAAAATAAAACCACGTGAAACAAATCTCCGAAATCCAAAGAAGGAAATTCTCTCTGCAGTTGGAGCCTCAAAAAAGGTAGTAGTAGATAAGAAAGATGGAGTTATCCTGAGGTGCAGATGTGCACATAACTCAGGACTTGCTTGCATTTACAGGTCGGTGGTTGTGTTCATCTCCTTGTACAACAAGACCATTCAGCTTACCTGTGGGTGGTGGTGGGATAACAAAGGCATTCAGTTCCACTTCATTTTTGGGTAGCATCACTTGAATGTTATCTCCAGCAGATACGATAAGTTCTTTTATTGTATCTAAGACATAATGAGTACATTATGTTTTAACAGGTGGGATATATATATAAAAATTTAGTATCTTCAAATATTATTTGTAACGGATTAAGTGAAATTTGACAAATAGTCTACAGTGAATAGGCAAGGATAAGTTAAAAAAAATCACAACAAAACCTCAATATATAATCAAATAATAAATGATTATAATTATGAGTATGGTCCCTGCCCAGAACAGGGAGGCTGGACTAGATGATCTCTAAGGTCCCTTCCAGCCTAGGCCATTCTATGATTCTATGATTCATCTTTTACCACACCAAAAGTTTTCTTCTTCCCCGAACATGAAGTGTTATTTCCTCTACTTCTGTTTTAGAGAAAACCATTCTGATTATTCCTGTATACCACAAGTAACACTGCTCTGCCTAAGGAATTATGCATTTTTCTTAGTAATTGGATGGAACTGCAGGAATAAAAAAGCCTCCCACAATTATAGAAGACAAAAAAGCCATGTGTGCCAGAACAAACCTCACTACTTAAACTAACATAGTGCATAACAGAACTCTAATATCACACCTTCTTTCATCAAGAAGCACTACTTTTATGTCTGTGCGGCATTTGTGAGGCATGCCTCAGCGTTCATCGCAGCGTTCCTTTTAAAAACTCTGCTTGTTATTTCACACATGAACTGCACTTTCAATCTATTTGCCATCCAGGAACACGCTCCCAACTCTCATCCGTGAAAACTCTTTCCTCTTCCAAAAGCGCCCAAGACCACAAATCCCATCCCCAACAGCAACACGCCAAGGCACAGCTTCAGGAAAGGTCAGACCTATATTTCAAAACCTTTAAGTGTCTTCCTCTTAGTACTGGGAACCCACAGAACAAAGGCTCTCCAAAGGCAACACTACTCAGCAGTGGTAGCTGACAGATTCCAAAAAGAATGAAGTATAGAGGCCACACTGACAGCACATTTTCTGTTACTGCTACTGAAACGTACCCAAGGCTCCAGAACTGCTCACAGGAGTTGCTCTAGAGGCAAGTAGAGTGGAAGCTTGTACTTCAGCCTCCACATGAGATGAGAGCAAAAAGGCTAGATGGGTGTGACGGCCAAAGGAGAGAAGGAGGGACTGTCTTCAAAACTTCCAAGGCAGTAGGGCTGAGAACATACAAACTTGAGGCAATCCTTGCACAAAGGAGTTCTTATGGCAGATTCAACACAACCTTCCCCCTCAGTTGCTTCTTCCAAGCTCCTTTTTGAGTCCTCCTCATTCTCCTCCTGTGAAGGAGGGGGAGAAGCTGCCTAGTCAACACTCAGTTGTAATGATGATCCGTTGCCTTGGAGAGGGGTCTCTTGTAGCTCATCTCTTCCTGCCACCTCCTACCGCTAACCTGGCTGGCAGGTTGTGGTTTGGCAAAGGGTGCCAAGAACGCACCAAACCAGAGTTGCTCTACCAGGAAACAAAGGGTTCAGCTCTCCATAGCCCTCAGGACACCAGGAGGGCCAAAGAACACACATCTGTGCTTCTCGTGGCTCTTCTAACCCTTAGTCAGGGTGCACAGGGAGGTGGGAAACTCAGCAAAGGAGATGCTCTAACATACACACAGAATTTAACATGACTACATAAAACACAGTGGTTAAACATATCCTTTTCAAAATAAAAACTTTTGTTCTGCAGCTGGAATTCTGATAAGCTTTCTCACAGCTTTGAAATCAGAGCATCGCCAGGACCCAGAGGCCACACTCTCCGTTACTAAGGGCTAGGCTTCTCCCCTATTAAGGGCTGAGCTTCCTCAGGCCCCACCTATGTTCCTGCATGAGATCTGACAAGTACATACAGTGGCTACTCTACTGAAGAGCTTCTGAGAGGGAGTAATACTCTGAAGTCACATTAAAATAACAGTATGGCTAGAAGAGCCTATTCTGAAACTCCAGAAAGTCTCAGGTGTTTTTCATCAAGTAGAAAACTAACCCATTTAAAAAAAGGCTCTTAATCTCTGCTTTTTACTTTGCTGTGTTTGCTTCAGTTATAGTTTCCCATTAATGATGGACTCAAGAGTCTTGCCTCAGAAGAGGCTGGCTAAGGGGTCTTTGCTGTGTTACTGTAGGTGTACAGGCTCAAAGTGGGATAATGCTACACTTGGATAAAGAGTGAGCTCATAACTAACAGGTTGGAAGCCTGACAGTAGCAAAGCCATAACCACCTGCTGTCCAACCTGCAGGTACCTCCAAATCTCTGGTTGTGACGAAATGTTACCTGCTTCAACAGGGGTAGCTGGTGGCACGAATTGCTGCGTGGGCTCAGATGGCACAGTGTTAGCGGGAAGCAGCGCAGTTCCACCTGCAGTGATGTTTTCTGGGGCCATTGTGGGAGTCTGGCTTTTCTCTGACACACTTGGGGAGAAAGAGAGTTTGTCTGAAGAAGAAGAAGGTACAGCAGCCTGAAAAAATAATTATAGAAAAAGAGTTGTCATAAATGAGTCGTTTTTCACATTTCTAAGGTTTAGAGGTACGCTGCTTTTTAAATAGCATGCAGAGTGAGACTGCTGATTTATGTTACTAGCAAGTTTTACAGAACATCTATCAAAGGAGGACTGGTTTAGTTTTTTCCCCATCAGGCTTTGTAAGAAATGTTGATCATTTCCCAAGTTTCAGATGCAGAACAGCGTAGGCTATAATCAACAAAATCAGGTAACATGGAATGCAGCCAATGCTAGCAGTTCTCAAAATAATAACAGTAGGACAGGTCTAAATATAGTTGTAAACCTTTAAGAGCCAATGACAACATCTGTGTGGTGGGTGTTACTGCCTTCATGCTGTACACACACAAAATGTAACAGAATCCTTGCCTTTTACTACATCTGTTCAGATGAGAACTTGCTTGTGTCTTCTTATTTTCTCCCTGATAATAAAATGTCCTAGATCTCTCTGTTTCAGCCACAAAGCAGTGGAATTCTTCGCACTGCCCCACCTTGTTAGTAAATGAGTACTGCAGCAAAAGGACACAGCAAATTGTGCAGGAGGACCTCAGCAGTGTCAGCCTTGCCCATCACCTTGTCCCCCTCTCTCAGGCCCCAACTGGGCAACAGCTTTTCCTTACATTCTCAAAACTTATTTATTTCTGATCTAACAGCAAGAGAAAAGCATTTTGCCAGTTACAGTTACTGTACAGCACATGCTGACACAACAAACTGCTGTTATTCGCAGAGAATCTATTAACTGAGGAAACAGGATTAGGGAAGTTATTAAAATGCACATCGTATCACAGAATGGCTGAGGTAGGAGGGGACCCCTGGAGACAGCCTCATCCAAACTCCCCTCCTCAAAGCCGGGTCAGTTGCTCGACACCACGCCTGGTCAGGTTTTGCATATCTCCAAGAACAGACTTTACATACTCCACCCCACAACTTCCAAAAATATATTATTTACCACACTTGGGCAAACCACAGTGTTTCTATGCCTTCCAGATTTGAGGGAAATCCACTTTTCTGTGCTTCCTCTGGCTTTCCTCCAGCTTTCTATCAGCTGAGAATCAGCCATCCTGGCATTGTAGGACAGATGGGGACAAAGTCACCTCAGATGCTACCTTTCATGGGACACTTTCTTCTGCAATGGCACCAAACATCTCCTGAGTCAGCAAGCTTAGGCAAGACTCTGCAGTCAAAAAAAACTTCTCCCAGCTGCAGCAACCACTCATGTTCCTCACAGCACTCCCAGAGCCCCCTGAAAAGAATCCTCAAAGTTCTCAGAATATCTACATGATCTCAAAGCAGAGCCCAGAAAACTGCCACACCTCTAGGCCATGATGGTATCTAGGTCCAGATTGCATCTTAAGACTTAGTGTTCTCCAAATATACTTTTGACATTTCAGTCATCCCCTCCAAGCACCTCAGTTGTCACAGTTTTCATACAACTTTCTCATTTATATGTAATTTTTCTTCCTTACAGTAATGGCAATAAGTTGTCATTTTTACAGCAAGAGATGGGTAGTTGCTCGTTACAAAATCTGGCGGCACTTAGAGCAATCTAGCTAACACTGCTTAACTTCTGCCTCGCTCTAGCAGGGCTTTGCATCAAACCCAGTAAACACTGACTTTACAGCCTGCTTCAACTTTCCAAATGATCCCACCCTATTCTTAAGGAACTAGAGCCACTTGAGTCCCAACTGAACAAACTGGTTGGCGTAAATAGAAAACAGGTGTATCTTACATACTTAAATACTAATTTGGATACTTATTTTTCTTGTTGCCAGACTCAAGAAGAGTTTTTTAAAAAATCCCATCTTATCCACTTTATCCTGATGCCTAAAACCACCACTGTCTCTCCTCATACACTTTGTCTCTCTCATACACCACATCTAAGCCCACTTACCTGTACACTTCCAAGGAAACCCCACAGTGTCCCAAAAGGAGCTCTGTCACCTATCATCTGATAGAAAAAGAGTCCTTCAGCAATTCATCTGCCTATTAAGACAATCCTCTCGCCTTCAGCCTTTTCTACACTGCAACAGGACTGTAAGTCATATGAACGTCAGGGCTACGTTACAAAGCAATAATCTACTTTGATTTGAGAAACAAAACAATTGCAAAGTGGCCTCACCATACTCTGTCTGCTTCCTGAGGGGCAAACATACCTCTTTAGGTAAAGCATCATCAGGTTGTGCAAGAAGTTGAACAGTTGCTTCACTTTCAAGTGTCTTCCTGGGGAACAGTGTAATCTCTGAGGGAGACAACAACCTCTCTGTAGAGTGCTCAGTGACAGAGTCTAGTTCAGAGCTGGTTTTATTCAGAAGGCTTTCCACCTTCCCAGCTGCCCCTTTCTTTTCAAAGTCTTCCTGGTTATCTCCATCATCAGCCACAGAAGAGTTGAAGTCGTTTTCGCCTGCCACCATGAGGCCCCAGTCAGCATAATCTGTACTCTCCTTCTGCTCGTGTTTCTTGTTCATCTGAAAGGTGTTCGGCTCCAACTCCTTATAGTCATCAGTGTATTCAGGTATCTCTTCGAGGCTGGGATCTTTGCCAAGCAGAGACAGCTCCTTCAGGCTACTCACTTCCTCAGATGGCTCATTCTGGAGTCCCACAGAGTGCACCATGCTTGGGATCATTTGCCCAAACCCCAGCAGTGAGGCTGGCCGCTGAGAAGGCCTCAGCACAAAAGTAAGATAGGACTTGACAGTTTCAATTTTCTTAGGTTCACAATTCTCTTTGTGTTGGCAGTTCACAATGTAACAGCGTCGTTCAAACATCCAGGACAAGTCACAACCAGAGAAGTCACAACATGCCGCGATGCAGTCGGACACTGATACAGCATGAGGTACTCGCATAATTTTAGTGGTTTCTAAGTCAGGAGATATTACTGCACCTGAGTACGTGGCTCCTTCTCTGCACTGCTCACAACTGGAACCTGAAACAACACCATCAAATAAGGCACAACACTACAACCGAGCCACAATACAGTTTACTGTGACCAAGAACAACTTAGCAGAGGAGAGAAGATAAAGACAGGTGGTAGCCTGCTTAAAGAAGCTCATTTCCTTTCACTAATGTCACCTGTACTTTTTTTTTTTCCCTCCAGCATGTCCCTTTCCAGCAGTACTCGTACTTAGGAGAATTTTTCAATATAGGATCTTGATATTTTACAAAGTACCTCTTACTCCCTTGCTACAAGTACATAGAGATGAAAGGCAGCTTCAATACTGACAATACGAAAATATGAAACAATTTTTTTTAAAAACGAATCACAGATAAAAGATAAATGACTTGCAAATAAGTATAGCTGAATAGGAAGCTGACAAAAAGGATAAACAGCTCCAAGTACAATTTTTCTGACTCCAGCTACTCTTTCACAGAGAGTTGAGATGCTGTTTACTTTTCCATTTTACACCTTCAGCAAAAAATCTACCCAGGAAAACAGAAATTTAAAGCAATCTATCTTGTTCTAGCATAGGCTAGACATGTATCTTTATGTGTAACCAGGAGATGCTCAGAATTTGTGCTTTTTTTTTTTTTTTCATACTGCATGGAAGTATGTCCTCTACATTCCCTTTCACCTCCAAGATGCTGGCAGGGACTCTGAACTGTCATCAGGTCTTCCCTTGAAGTTGTCTGCACTACTTAGGACAGGGGAGCCAGCAGAGCTCTAGGTTAAAACGAAGTCTCAGAGTCAGGCAGGCCTTTAAAATGTTCTGCCCTTTTCAACCCGTATCAATTTAGTTGATTCTGTAGAAGTCAGTAGGGAGATGAGAAACAAGCCTTTAACACAGTAAAACAGAAAAATTACTTTGTGAATATGTAAATTAGGTCAGCAACAACTCATTACAATTAATAGTGTAGGAACAGTGCTACTAAGGTGGGTCAAAAGACTCCTTTGAGGGCTGTTTCCATCGCTTCCCTTCTTTACCTCAATGCTGAAGGAGAAAGTAACCCACCTGTTAAAAGCAATTTTAAAGTTTCATTGTTTATTTGTTTCAGAAAAGAAAGACCAACAAATCCTGTCTTAGAGACAGACATACTCAGCTGGAATAACCCAAAACTCCAACCTGGGGCCAGTCCTCCTCCAGCCTGATGTCAAAGAGAGCTTCAAAACTCACTCTGCTACTTGCAGTTTGACACATCAGCTACCACACTGCAGAGTCGGCCCCCCATGAAACTAATAGTGTTTCATTGGGTATAGAGAAACGAGTCCAGTATATTCCTAAGACAACGCACGACTTCGAATCTGAACCTCCCAAGCAAGCATCCTAGCTGCAGACCTTAGCTACACCCGTTTTCAAATGTCAGAAGGCCTTAGTTTCATTCCAATAAGGAATGGAAAAAATATTAAGCTTCAGAACTTCTGTACAATGGGAAAATTATTTCCCTGACAACTCTAAATTAAATCTAACAGGGTAATTTAACTAGCAAAATAATCGAAGTGTCACGTCTTGCTTTAGCTAGAGTTACACCTGAGTTAAATTCTAGCAGTAGGTGGGCAAGAATGAATGGATTAAGCAGGCTAAGATAGCCTGCTACCAACTAACAGCATTATCAAAGCATAAAAGCAATGCTCTCTGCAGCCAAAATTCAGTATTTATTGCATGTGATTGCCTTTTATTGAAATTGCTATGATTTTTTTAAAAAAAGATACTGGCATATACCCTACAGTAGGTACTAAGTATCTCATAAGAGAGCCTTTTATTTATTTGAAAAGGCATACTTATTGTTTACTGCAACAAAAACCTCAGCTCTGTGTTCTCCTCAAAAAGCTTGGTGCTTTGAGATCCTCAGGGTGACTCTGAGGACTACTTCAAACCAGCTACAAGCACAGCTGTATCAATGCCTTTTCCCCCTCCTCAAACATTTCCAAATTCAGAAGCCAAATTCAGCCTTTGCACATTAGCAACACTCTCCCTCGCAAAACAGCCAGTCCTGTTTAGACTATAGGAGATGAAAGCCAGATAACGCGAGGCCTATTTTCTCAGCTCCTGCTAATATAGATACTGCCAGTATTTCCACAGCCAGAATTCAACACTGTCTTTTAAAGAAGTAAACCCCATGTTTGCACACCCTGTTCTGTGGTTACCATGTATTTTGCTAATTGGCCCAGGGAAGGGGGAGCGTCCCACAGAAAAGGGACACAGGCACCAACAGAAGTATAAGCTTATTTTACTGTCTATTACAAGAGTAAGGCAATGCAAGCTTATTATACTCTAGTTTTAAGCAGCAAGGAGAACAAGCAGGGCAATGCACCTAATCAGTGCTCTATGCAGTGAGAGAGAGTTATTAAGAAAGATCCATCACCAATCGCCCCAATATCATCATCCAGGCCCGCAGTCGCTGGGGAGCCCCTGTTGCAGCGAGGATCCTGGAGAACCGCCCTGGCAATGGGGAAGCCCTACGCAGCGCATCCACTTGCAAGGGAGGTCTCTGAAGTCGCTGCAAGAGGGTCCAGCTTTTATACTATTAAATAAACAACCTTGCATAACTTCGAACGCGGAAACATCTGGTGCTGTTCGCTCCGTTGGATTCGTCCTGCAGCTTGGCCAGGGCTAAAGGAAGAATACAAGGGAGTCTCCCTCTCTGTTTTGGTCCTTGGTCACATATTTCTCACCCAAGACAGGCCTCTGGTCTCATGGTCTTGTAACATACTTCTGACACAGCAAGAGGCAGCTAATTTTCCCAGCCTTGCACCTGGCCTTTAGCTAAAGAAAGACCACCCTGCTGGTTCCCACCACACATTTAGTCTTACAGCAAAGCTTTTACAGATTGGCATCAGGATATATATGTATATGTGTATGTATATATATATATATACACACATATACACACTAAAACAGATTACCAATGCATTACATATGTGATTAATACTATATAGTGTGGGGTTGTGAGGTTCATCTATAAGTCAGCTTCAGTGCAGGGCCTACGATTCAGGCCTTAGCACTACACCACGCCAAAACAGCAAGCACCACGTCAAGCCTCCCTATGACCCAGATGCAGCGTTAAGAATTACTAACATCTTCCATCTGCCTGATAATGGAAATAAATTACCTATCCCTGTGGCAGAAATAGAAACTTTCTTGTGGTCTTTGAAAGGAAATATATGTCTGCAGAGCAGATGATGAGGCGAGAGATGTAAACAAATGCATTTATGCTCAACCATCCTGTGATAGCCCAAAAGAAGAAAGTTAGCTTAGAATACAGGCAGTACATCAACCTTAAACTACTGTCCTGCATGAGAAAGAGAAGGAAAACTCTCTGTACTCTCCTACTGCCCCTTCTTGCCCCATGCATCTCCGCTGAATCAGCCCTATCGAAACTGGTTCCAAACAGCTGTTCACAATCACCTGCCTTCGCTGCCACCAACTGCCAGGTATTAACCTGTACCTTATAAGGACTTTTGGTGCTGAGGAGTTACAAGATTTCCCAGCTCTTGCCTTATCTCTCCAGGAGAATTTGCTTCACTTTTTCTGTGCAACTCAGATACACAAGAAGTAAACTCCCACCTGTGACTGCCCAGAGTAACAGGCAGAGAACATCAAGTCCAAATGCCATGCTGCACCAGGGAGGCAGTGACAACTGCTTTTCCAACCAGCTGTGTGGAAATTGGATGTTTTAATGTCAGGTTCCTCCAATATTGTTCAGCAGCCTGCACTGGCCAGGAAGCACTGCAATAGACAGCAGGAGAAAAAAAATAGGTCAGATATGAGCATGAATTAGAATGCCACAATAAAAGCCATAGACAGGTTAAATGCAACTTTATTATTTCCTGACTTCTTGATGGAACATACAGTAGATCAGTGAAGCTGAAGATACAGAATAAAGTACTTACCTGCAAATCTCATTCTCTGGAGATGCAGAAATGCCCCAGAGCTGGACACAGTTCCCCAGGTCTGGCCTCAACAGTGCCAAGAAGGATCATCTCCCTTGACATGATAGCAATGCTCCTCTTAATGCAGCCCAACACACCATCAGCCTTCTTTGAGGCAAGGGCACAATGCCTGCTCATGGTCAACTGGGTGTCCACCAGGACCCCTAGGTCCTTTTCTTCCCATCTGCTTTACCATTTGGGTGGTCTCCATGGAGTTGCTTTCCCCATGGGCACTTCCACAACCTCACACAATTCCTATCAGCCCTTTTCGCCAGCCTGTTGACGTCCCTCTGGACGGCAACATGATCTTCTGGCCCGTTGGCCACTCCTGCCAGGTTGGTGTCACCAGTAAACTTGCTGAGGGTACGCTCTGCCCCATCAGCCAGAATTAATGAAGACGTTAAACAGGTCTGTACCCAGTATCCAGCCTTGGGGTACACCTCCAGTTACCGGCCTCCAGCCAGACTTTGTGCCACTAACCACCACCCGCTGGGCGCAGCCATTCGGCCAGGTCACGGTGCCCCTCACTGCCTGCTCACCCAGCTCATACTGCAACAGCTTCGCTGCAAGGATGTTATGGGAGGTGGTGGCAAAAGCCTCACTGCAGTCAAGGCAGGCAACACCCCCTGCTCTCCTCTCATCTACCAAACCAGACTTCCCTGACGAAATAACTAAGAGGTCGGTCAGCCCCCTAGAGCATACACCTGCCCATGCTGATTGTCTGCATGTTTATTCTAATACATTACTCTAGGTGATTATTTTTATTTAGGGTTTTACTTCAGAACATTCAAACTAAACCAGAGAGCCATAAAGAGCACACTTGTTTATACGCTTCACCTTTCAACAGTTTTTGGAATGTTTCTCTTGCTTTTGAGAATGAGAATAGAAGAACACAGATAGGATGGACACCCTAGTAAGTACTTCCAACTTAACACATAAACCCCAAATACTTCAGCAGACTGAGGGGGAGGGACGATATAATTATGGTATGACCATAATTTCACACACAGCCTTTATCTTGTTTCTATGGAAATCTGTCTAGATTTGGAAAAGTTGTTTGCACAAGAGCTTATTACTGGAACTCAAGGTTTCTGAGATATTGGGCATTTGCTGTAACCTTCACTTGTTTCCAGACACAACCAAATGAATTAGATGCCTAAGACAGACTTTCAGTCTTTTAGCCTAAGGAAAATTGTGTCAGTATCAGAATATCATGAGGTCAGAATTAACCCTGATCAGAGGCAAAAAACCCAAATAAATTATTTTCTAGGTCTTTTTCCTCTGTAAAGTCAACTTCACTATCTTACTGCCACTGAAAGGAGACAAGTAGCAGCTTCTATATCCCACAGAAGACGTCACTGAGGAGTCAACATGATTGCTTCTAGCAACAATAAGAAAAACACTGAAAGACCACACAAATAATCCAGATTTTTGCAGCATTACTTGTCCTGAGTTCAGAAAGACAAGTTCTTGCGGCAAACAGTTGCAGTTTGGAGGTTTTGTGGGTTTGTTTGTTTGATTTATATTAAGAAAATATGAATTACCAAAAGCCAGGCTTTGGACTGCATATGCAATCATCACTGAATCCTTACAGTACACACCATGTAAGGATCCAGGGAATGTACAGAAGCAGCACTGTATCCTCCCATACTTCTCTGTGGCTTCACATCTATTGATGTTTAATCTCCTCATAATAAAAGACCTTGCCTTCACTGCAAAACCAACTTGCATTTCCTGGTATGAAGATGAAATATGGACATAAAGCACATAAGGCCCGAACTCAGCTCCCCGCTTCTGATCCACACAAGACCATAACCACATAACCACCATAACACATGCTCTCCTGAACAGTTACGACAGCAAAGACTGCTGCAGCATGTGCACACAACACACCTCTTACCTTCCCCGGGACACTGCGCTGCTCCCCACAAGGCAAAGTTTCATTGCACAAACACAGGAGACACCAAAATTTAAGAAGATTCCAGCAGCTAAAGAACCTAAGTCCACAAATTATTTTTCTAGTTCAATCTCTACCCTTTTCTGATATCACAAAGCCTGTTAGCTTTGCAATAACACAAGCAGACAGCATTGCTGGTAATGGCTTTGGAATTTCTTGTCTCTTAACAGTTAAAGTCTGATACGCGCTCTTAGCTAAATGAGGGATGGCAGCCCTGACAAGTATATAGGCAGGTATGGTAAAAATATATATATGTATTATACCTATATCTCCTGACTCTGAAAGCTGTGATTTTCTGTTCCAGCTGACAGCTTTTGGCAGTGCTCTAGCTGGCAGGAGAAAGAGGAATCCTGAACTGATCCCTCAACACAAGCATTTTGACTTTAGGATCTTTTAAACATATGCAGCTGCTGATCAGGACCACAACATCTTTTGGCAGATAACACATGAAGTATAACAGCTTGCCAAAGAAAAGGAATTGCCTGTGTTGCCCCTTTCTCCTCCACCCCAAATCTCACTTTGCATTTTGGTTCTCCTGGACTTGAATGCAGACTCGAGTAATTTTCTCCCTTGGAGAGAGAAAGGGGTCAGCAAAGCAGAACTACACTGGCTCCTCTTACACATGATTAGGCCAGAGCTATAACACTAAGAACATATACGGACTGAACTACCTGTGTCTGGGATTACAGTCAAATCCTAGAGCTGTGAAACAGCAAATACAGCATAAACCAGCATGCTGGCACCCTGAAAAAGGGGCAGCAGAATCCCTTCAGGTGAACAAAACCAGAAACAGGAGCAAGTGGTATAGTGAGAGCAGCCAGAGAGAAGGGGTCCTGAAACCATCAGTGGGAAAGGCAAACAGGGGCTTCTTCCCTCCTTCCCCTTCAGAGCACTAGCACAGTTCAGCAACATACCAAGAGAATACTGAAACAGGACCTGAATCTTAAGCCACAGCTAAAACAAGGCTGGTTTCGAACCAGCAGCACCTCCTGTAAAAAGCAGGATGGCTAAGTAAACAAAAACATTACTGACTCGGTGTCCCCACACTTAACAGAAGCATCTATATACATACATACGTCAGCCTTTCTATTAAATGTAATACAAGGTGATCCTTCAGGAAATCTACCCTTCATGAAGAATTCAAATTACTTACTTCATCAGCTATTGTACCTGCATTAATACCTGAGCCAGTTAGCTGAGCATTAACACCATTTTCATACTGCAGAAGAAAAAAGTTCATGACAGCAGCATTTGTCCCTAATAACATGGGACTCGGGATGGGCAGGCACTAATTCTAACATTATCAGGTACTGTATGTACACACATCATGAAAATAGCCCCAGGTCAGGCATCTAAATTTCCAGCCTTTCAGCAGATGTGGAAGATATGAGAGAGTCATCAATACTTATGACCTGTGCAAAATCACAGCCGTCCCTCACACAATTTTCTAACAATAGGTACCTGTACTTGAAAACAAACTCGTGACTACTGATAGGAAGTTACTGCAGCTACAGGATACAGATACAATTGCAAATGTCTCGACACTATTCAGAGGGGCTCCCACAGGGCTTGTTGGCTAGCATTACATCCCAACTCTAAATCAATTTCCTCAGTCAAGTTCAGGGCACAAACATCAAGTTAATGGTGCCAAAACAACAAGTCAAATACCTGAAAACACCCTGTGCGTTACAGCAGACAGACCACATGCTCCACTAGTTCCACTGGCACCCGTTGCCCAGTCAAGTGCTAGGTGACGCCACCCAACAAACCTGCTCTGGCAGTGGGCTGGACCAGATGATCTTTCGAGGTCCCTTCCAACCCTGAACATTCTATATAATTCTATGAAATAAAACCAAAATAGCAGTGCTACATGGAAGGAGTAATTTTATTTTACAAGATGAAGCAGTGGTTTTAGCTGGAGCCATAATTCTAATTGGGACCAGAGTTGTTAGGTGACATGTAAGGAGGCTTAACAGCCAGGGAGCTTAACTCTAGGGGCAGGATGCCCCAGGGCTCCCAAATGCAGAACCTGCCTAGCCCAACCTTGGGGCCCCTTAACAGGCATGAGGAGGTAATGGACTGAAGTTCACCAAAAGGACACTGATGAAGACTATCACAATGAAGTAAGCAAACATCAGAAACCACCAAAAGACTCTATTGCGTATTCAGGAGTGAGTAGTAACCTATGATAATGAGTTCCCAGGAAACAATGAACATGTTAATAATTTCTTGGAAATATCTTGACCAAATATGTATAACCTGCATATAAACTCTGCATCTGACTCTCTACGGCACGCACTTTGGGTGGAGTGATCCCCAGTGCGTCCAGCGCTGCAGTAAAGAACACCTGCTTAATCGTCACCATCACGAGTGAGTCTTGATTTATGGCTTTTCATGGCACCAAAGATTTAAGTAGTCTTTGTTACAACTGCTGTGGAGAGACCACACAACGCTGCAAACCCCCACAAGTGAGACACTTAGCAGGAGAATTTGGTGTCAACTCCTGTTCACAGGGAAGAAAAAAAGATTTTATAACCACCAATGAATGGTAGGACTTCTCTGCTGAGAAGTTAAAACACTATTATTAATGTCAGAATTTCCAGCATATTATGGCATACAGTAATAAGCGTAAAAAGGTCAGAATAATTCAGGATTGTTACTACTTAATTGGCAACACAGACCTTTGTATAGCTATGAGGTCAGCCAGTCCAGCTGGGAGGGGGTACCCCCTAATCAAAACACACCCTCTGTAAGAGTGAGGTCGGTAACACATTCAAGAGCCCTGCACTCCTTACTGACAGCTGGGAACTTCGCCCCTTGGAAGAAAAGCAAACTATCAAATGCTTCCGCTAAAACAATGCCCCCTGGTTTCCCCACGCTTTCCATTTTCACAAGAACATGTCCTCCCTTACCAATTCAGTCTGCTACCATCAAATACCTACTCTGCAGCAAAGTGGATTCAAGGCCTAGAAAGGGAAAGCCTGAAAGAACAAAATGGTATCTTCTCCACAGCCAGAGGCAAGACAGAGCATCCTTACGTCCTCCTTTGCGTTATCTAACCTGTGCTAAGCCTCCCATGAAAAGTATTTCAGAATTTCTCTACCTATCTTCTTCTCATATTAAATTATTTTGACAACAAGAAATCAGACCACAGAGAAAAACTACTCAATGCATGTACAGAACATCCGTTTTGAGCCTTGGATGGAAAAAAAGAGATTTAACAGACTACCTGAAAGAAAGAAACACAGAGAAGAGGTGGCATGCATCTTTTTCAAGCTTGCAGAGCTTAAAGTTGTTACTGTCTGACAGACAACAGGAGGCCTGTGTGACAAAGTTGTGTGGTCTCAAATCCACGTCCTAGTTCAAATGTCATCACGACAGAAAGCCGTAAACACTGCAAGTTGCACTGCACAGCCAGCTCCCACTACACACCGAGACATCCTTTCGCAGCAGAGGTACAATCTGCAGGTGAGAGTTGATGCTTCTGGAGAAACTTCAGGAAGTTACAAAGAGAGTTAGAAGAAAGATACTCACATAGGTAGTCTAAGCTGGATCACCTAAGTGCACGGAACACAAGCATTTACTTATTTCACATTTGCTTAAGGTCAAAAATGACTACACAAACTATAGCAAAAAGCTCTGCAATTGCACTGTTTCATGGCCTTCATGTGGTTGACATTACCGTCATTCATTAACAACAGGCCGTATGACGGAAAGAAACAACGGTCTGACACTTGAAGTCAAGTGGATGTGCATTTTAGCTAATATTTGTGTACTGAAAGAAAGACTTAGATGCATTTATGTAGCTTCTAAGTTGATGCTGGCCTTCAAGGGCTGTTCGCAGATTGACTGGCAGAGACTGGCTCGAGCAGTGCAAGCACTAATGTCAGCAAAGCCACCTGACCGCTCAACACTCAGCCACCGCCCGAGATAGAACCACACACCCCACAGGAGAAAAAGATTGCAGAAGGTGGTGTGGGTACAACAGCAGAGAGCCAGAAAAGCCAAAATCTTGCAAATGAAATAAATAAACACTCTCTCCGTTCTATCACCTTCAAGAAAAGACTCAATGCAGTTGGATGTTTTACTTCCAATTCTAGGCTGGAAATACCATGTGTTGATATAAGAGCAGAAAAATGAGTTAATTTTCTTGACTGGGGGAAGACTTTTCACCCACATGACCAACCCAACTCTATCATCAGTCTGGTCTCCTGCAGGGCAAAAGCTTACTTGACAGCTGTGTAAACAGATACGCCTTGTTTTTTTTTTCAAAAAAAAACCCCCACTACACTTATACTACCTTTTTAAGCCACTGACTGATTTCACCCAGAAGAGAACAGATTACCAGCAGGTAATTAAGTTTCTATGACTTCTGTAAAAACAGCCAGGCCAGAGAAGGCAAAACTGCACAGTCCCAAACAACATGTGAGCCAAGTGCCATAATGAAAAATGGTAGCCCACGCACCACATCCTTAGCGCAGTCTGTGGAAAGAGGTGACTACATGCAAAAACCTGTATAAACACACAAAAAGACAACAGGAAAAGTCCTTGTTTGACTTCAAGACACAAATTCACAGAAATCTTCATTAACTCTGCTGTTCAGAAAACTATTTCTTAGAGATAAAGCACACGTGCACTCCCCTAGGATGCAAACCTCTGGAGCCCCACCTCAGACAACTAGCACTTTTTATTTCTTTAAAATCCAGCTATATTTATCCACTGGAACTCCTGGTAACATGCAATAGCATAAACAATCTGTAGAGTGAGCAGATTTATCAAGGAAAATGCACTAGGACAGGAAAAAACCCAAAACACTAAACTGCCCTTTCATCAAAATTAACTAGCTGAAATCTAGCATCAGGCTAACTGCATTCATACCGTCTCCCAAGTCACATCAGCCTGGAAAATACTAAACAGCTGTACCTGGCACCATTCAGAAAGAGATTAGGCACTTAAATGGAAAAGCAACTATATCTGCAGTTAAATTAGATAATAAATTTGTGGAGAAAGACACTCTGTGACAGAAATTGAAAGCTAACTGCCTGGCAGCAGGAAGGATTTCTCCTGGTGGGTACAACCCCCACC
Organism: Apaloderma vittatum; assembly: GCF_000703405.1. Taxonomy (NCBI): domain Eukaryota; kingdom Metazoa; phylum Chordata; class Aves; order Trogoniformes; family Trogonidae; genus Apaloderma; species Apaloderma vittatum. The sequence continues at coordinate 1,377 of NW_009736950.1, read as the reverse complement.
ACAGGGGTTCCGTGGAGACTGCTGGGGGCACAGGCTGAGCCCAGCCCTGCCCTGCCTTCTCCATTTCCCATTCCCATCGTCAGCTTCCCCTGAGGCCACACACTCCACCTGGCATCCTCCCAGGATGTGAGGAAGCACACAGAGAATCTACTTCACTCAGCATCACAGGAGGTACAGCTTGGAAGGTCTGAAGGGCTCCACCTGAAACAGATACCTGAGTGTCCCTGGAGAAGAGAGGGAACCAATAGCTTTTAAAGCATTCCTGATGGAGATTTCTTTAGTGGGTTCTGAAATGCAGTCATGGACAGTCCCCCACCTCCACAGCACTGAAACACGCAGCCTGCTCAGCCAGCTCCACAGTCAGCATAGTGAGAGGCCAGCGGAACCCAACGTCGAGTGAACTACAGGCATCTCCAGACCACCAAAACTTCATCAATCCTTGCGGCTCATTAGAATTGGCAAAAGTGCAGCTCCCCAATAGGCAACCAGTGGAGATGTAAGAGATTTGTATTTGCGTGTGTTTCCTGCAGAATCTGAAGTTTTCAAAAGTGCTCCAGAAGTGCACCTCCAGCCCTCCATTGCAGTACCTGAAGGATAAGTTGGGGAAAGACCACCCTGTGCAAGCATCCCCAGAGCACCTCCTCCCCTGCAGATTATGATTGTAACTCCAGTTAGCTTCAAAAACGTAAAAACCAGGCTATGCTACCTTTTTCATTGTCTCACACTTAGAAGCATCAGCCCATGAAGCTCACAAGCTCACACACTCCATCTTACCTGCACTGCTCAGCACACACGTGAGGTGTAGCACGTGGAGCTGCTCAGCACCCATCACCTCAGTTACCCAAATGAGCACAGCCAGCATCACCTGTTAAAAACCTGGCATAACGCAAAGTTAGCAACTCAGGTTTGGCTCAAGACAATGTCTAATTGTGAAGCATCAACCGCAACAGTCAACCCTGCCAAAACCAAGAAGTGAATAATTAAACAAAATACAAGTCTGTCAGCACTGCGTGGCTGAGCATTAGCCTCCTACTACAAGACACGGTTAAGGGCACAGGCAGATACAGAGCCTGACCAAGGAGTTTAAAAGCCAGTATATCCCTTACCAACTCCATTGTCTTGTCGTGCAGTCAGTGTGAGAAACCACAAGTGCACAGGGAGGGACAGAGCGCAAAGCAGCTTGGGCTTCATCACGTTCCCCCACCTCTCTGACCGCTCGCAGGCTGCCTGTGATACATTCCTGAAGGGGGTCAGGGGGACGAGGGAAGTGTTTTCCAGTTTGGTGCAGCAATCGCAATGGAGGCGGCACCTGAATCCGCAGCGGTAAAAAACCCCACACGTGGCACTTTCTTCCAAGCGCCGCCCTGCCGTTCGGAA
>NW_009736949.1:35233-35517 GCF_000703405.1 Apaloderma vittatum | reverse complement strand
CAGAGAGACCTGGACAGGCCGGAGGGCTGGGCAGGGAGAAGTTCAACAAGGGCCAAGTGTAGAGTTTTGCACTTGGGAAAAGATAACCCCATGTGCCGGTATGGAAAGCATCACCCCATGTGCTGGTAGGTCACGAGAGGCCCTCCTGCCCCTCTGCTCTGCCCTGGAGAGGCCACATCTGGAACATCGTGTCCAGTTCTGGGCTCCCCAGTTCACAAAGGAACTCCCAGAGCGAGTCCAGAGCAGGGCTGCTGAGACGACGAAGGCGCTGGAGCATCTCCCAA
>NW_009736949.1:33576-35016 GCF_000703405.1 Apaloderma vittatum | reverse complement strand
GCCCTGGCACAGGCTGCCCAGGGAGGGTGTGGAGTCTCCTTCTCTGGAGACATTCAAACCCCGCCTGGACATGTTCCTGTGCGACCTACTGTAGGTGATCATGCTCTGGCAGGGGGGTTGGACTAGATGATCTTTTGAGGTCCCTTCCAACCCCTGACATTCTGTGATTCTGTGACATTAGGTTAAGGGTTAGGGCTGGGAAGGAACTCCTGTTGGCTGGGAAACACGTTCTTGACTTCAGTTGCCCCATTCTTTGAGTTCATTAGTATAACAGCAACTACATTTAATCACAAAGTGAAAACACTGCTCTAAAGGATAGGAACTTTCAGGCTACACTTGGACTGCATAAATCTGTGTTACCTATATGATCATATTAGATATTTCTTACCAATTCGAAAAATCAAACAGCTGTTTGAGGTTCCCCTTAATGGAAGGCAGCAGCCCTAGATACACACAAAAATACACACACACACATATGTATATAACTCCCCTATTATTAATGAAATAGCCCTAGCTGCAGAACCACCTTTTTGATAAAGATGGAATTTAGGACACATCACATGTTCACCAAAGCTGCCTCAACTGGGAAACTACTAGCTAGCTGTAGTTGTGATTGTATCTTCTGGGTTTTTTACATTTTTTTGGTAGAAATTGGCTTAAGGGCAACAAATAAATTAATCACAGGAGGTAGTCAGAAGATACTGAGGTTTTGGTTTCACCTCTATGGGTTTGTATTTGGTAGGTATAAGGCTAAAATAAAACATTATCTTCAAATATTTGAGATCCACAGTTATTGTGTGGGTTAACTTTTGTAGGAGGTGGCTTTATTGGTGGTTGGTTTTTTTGTCATCTGTGATCTCAGTTTTACAGCAGTTAGATTTGTATCATCTTCAGGAGTAGGTGCCTGCCATTTAGAAACGTTTCAGTACAGGGAAGACATGGACCTGTTGGAGCAGGTCCAGAGGAGGCCACTAAAATGATCAGAGAACTGGAGCACCTCTCCTATGAGGACAGGCTGAGAGAGTTGGGGTTGTTCAGCCTGGAGAGGGGACAGCTCTAGCCAGACCTTATAGCAGCCTTCCGGTACTTAAAGGGGGCCTAAAAGAAAGGTGGGGACAATTTTTTTAGCAGGGCCTCTTGGAATAAGACAAGAGGTGATGGTTTTAAACTAAAAGAGGGCAGATTTAGACTAGATGGAAATTTTTTTGCAGTGAAGATGGTGAAACGCTGGCACAGGTTGCCCTGAGAGATGGTGGAAACCCCATCCCCAGAGACATTCAAGGTCAGGCTGGGTGGGGCTCTGAGCCACCTGATCTAGTTAAAGATGTCCCTGCTCACTGCAGGGGGATTAAATCTTTAAAGGTCCCTGCCAACCCAAACCCCTCTATGATCCTATGATTTCAGAATTATGAGTTTCATTGAATTATTCTGCACGGAAAG
>NW_009736949.1:32970-33413 GCF_000703405.1 Apaloderma vittatum | reverse complement strand
AAGGGGCTTTTCCAACCTGAATTGTTCTATGATTCTATGGTTCCTTTGGCATTTTTAAATGCCTTACGATATTTTTAGGTCTGGGGTATAGATGTTCCCTCTGGAAGGGCAGCAACATGTCTGGGAAAGGCACTAAGTGCCTCTCAGGTACGGGAGGTAGCAGACTGCCTTTCATGGCTTGGAAAGGCTTTCCCAGCATCACTTGCGGAAAGGCTTTCTTAAAATACGGTTTCATTCCTGTGAAGTTGTTAATTTGGTGTAGATTTCGTTGGTCTGAGGTTCTCGACAGCAGAGTTGGATGATAAAGGGCTGTCTCTGGGATGCCATACACAAAATTACGAAGGAGGTACTGCTGTGCCCCCCTAGGCAGTCCCTGCAGAGTCACCTGAGGCCACAGGCTGGAGAGGCTCCGCAAAGCTTCGCGGTTCCACGCGGCAGTGGGG